>NW_007783265.1:0-808 GCF_000696425.1 Galeopterus variegatus
GCACAGTTTGACCAACTTAGCTTTTCACAAATTGTACTTTGGAATGTCACATTGTTAATTTACTAATGTTACTAGTTTCCATTGTTTAAGCTATACTTAGCCATAGATAACGTTTGTAACACTGCCCTTGTCTTTGTGTCCTTTTTGTAATGATTGAATCAACTGATTCTTCTTGTGAAACTTGCTGTCTTTACAATAAAAAACAGAAGCTAACTTTGAATCAGGGCTGTACCCAGTTTTTTGCTTCTAACAGAGGAGTTGCTGAGGAGCAGCCCCTTTGGGCTTCTCATCACATCACGGTGCTTTGAGTAATCCTTTTTTCATCTCCTTTACACAGTGAGAAGTGTAACAAATGTAGCTACCCTCGAATATGTGGTACCTGGCAGCCGCTTTCCTGTTGGCCGGGGTCTGGCTGTTGCTCACTGTACTATGAGTCGACATGGACCAGACACTCCATGAAGTGGCGTGGCTTGGAGATTTGCAGCAGAAAGCAGACTTGTTGGAAGCATGGGTACTTATTCTGGAGGCTGAAGTACAGCAACAGGTCATACCTGCTTCCAACACCAGGGATGATGATGAACCCAATGGTGAGTTGAGGGAGACTGTGCATCATCTGCCATGACCTGTTGTGCATCAGAAACTGAAGCATGAGTATCCTGTGGGACTAGGTGGACAACTGGTAGTCAACCCACAAGTGACTCAATTCACTACTTATGTCCCCTACACTCAAGCTGAGTTGTTGGACTTAGGGCAACAGTTTCACCAGAAACAGAGTGAACCCCTAGCTGCTTGGCTCTTGCAGCTGTGG
>NW_007783265.1:1931-2885 GCF_000696425.1 Galeopterus variegatus
GCACCCATCTCTGTGGCATTGGTTACAGAACAGCTGCAGATATGCACAGGGACAAGGATAACCACTCCTTGATGGAATGGGTGGATGCAGCTGTCCAGACCATATGGACAAATGCCAGAGAACTGCCCAAAACCATGAGTAAATGGCAAACTTATGCCAAGCTGGTCCAGGTGATTCGGGAGCTTGGGATGTGACAGTCCATGTTTAATGTGAACACCCATGGCCCAGATGAACATTTTACTGGTAGCATGAGAGATGTAGTGCTGCAAAATTCCCCATCAATATCCTTTGGGTCACTGATTGCCATACTGGCCCCATATGTTGGTCATTGTATACATGGTGATGACCATGATGGCCAGTCTGGGTGAAGCAGAGGGGAGAAGACAAGCAAAGGGGGTCCAAAAGTTGGTGAAGACTAAATTCCCAAGAAATGTTCGGGATTTTACCCTGAAGGGACTGAGCAAGACCAGCTGTATGCAGATGTGGTTTGACTTGCTTGCAGTAGGAGTTGATAAGGAAAAAATTGACCAGCAACCAAATGCGGTCTTGTTTGCCTTGTGGCAACAATTGCTCTCTGAACAGTGTTTTCATAAACATCCAGAAACAGGTGGCAAGGTACACCCAGTGTATTTGAAAGATTTTATGGCTACATCTGCTGAGGTGGATGGACTGTTCTCTTATGGCTAGGGAACAGGCTGAGGCACTTGCCTTTCGGGGACAGATGAGGACTGGAGGCCTCATGTTGAACTGCTCATACATTGGTCTGAGACAGATGTACAGTGTGTATTAGATTGGTGGACACCGGCACAGACTGTAGCTTGATACATGGCAACCCAGATAAGGTTCCAGGGGCCACAGTAAATGTTGATGGTTATGGAGGACAGACTATTACAGTCAAAGCTGTGTCTTTGCTGCTGAACATTGAACGATTGCCCCCTCATATATATATATATA
>NW_007783266.1:0-988 GCF_000696425.1 Galeopterus variegatus
CAAAATTAATGCTTTAATTTCTGAGCAAAATCAGTAAAAATAAATAGAAAACACTTTAAAAAATGTGATCTAGCTGGGCACCAGTTATATATGACAAATTGAAATGACACTTGGAATTTCAGAGATGTAACTAGTGTTAGCCTGTATCCAAGAAATAGGAAACAGAAGGCTTTTAACAATCCTTGTAGTTCCAAATATCAGAATTATCTTCAACTAATCGAAACTGTAGGACACCATGTAGAGTGAAGGAGGAATGAAATAATGAACAAAAACCCCTGTGTGAATAAGCAAGAAGTGTCAAAATGAATGTAATGTGACGGATTAGAAACAATGAACATCTCCTCACCCAAATAACCCCAACCTTCACATCACACTGCTTTTCAGAGTAAAAATGATGATTCACCTTGTGTTTGTAGCCTGTCTTTCTTCATTTTGTTCTTCATTGTGTCACGATCATTTTCACATTCTTTCACTTTGTTCTTTGTGTGTATGTGACTTATGACGTATCTTAAATAGTCCTATTCAGAGCTGCTCCTCATTGCCTTGAAAAAAAATAAATTTAGTGACATGATGCTAATCGGTGAACTGAACATATGCCCTTGACCTTGTTAACACTGAGAAGTCAGCATCCAGAGTCACGGCTGTTATCAGAGGCCCACAAACATTCTCCAGCCACGGAAATGATGGAGAGAAAAGAATCATTTTTTAAGCTGAGATGTGACAGTGGTCATTTTCTATTTTGGTTTGTAAACTCAGCATTTTTCCTAGAAGCTTCTTAAATTAGCCTTGAATTGATTTTCACTCAACCAGCTCTGCAATTTTTGTTTCCAGTCTAAATTCTTTTACTGACAGCTTTTTAAATAGGCCAAACTTCATTTCAATACTTTGTGACTAGAATCTGAAGGTGAAGTAACAACCCCTGACATAGTCAGAAGTCATTTGTGTTGCATTTGAATTGTATCCAATCTACAAATATGTATCATGTATC
>NW_007783266.1:2202-2885 GCF_000696425.1 Galeopterus variegatus
GTCTTTTGGTGAACAGAAATTCTTAAATATATTCCAAATTTTTATTTATTTATTTATTTTCATTTTTTGATATGCTATAATATAGTCGTAGGAAGAGAATGTCAAATAGCCTTATGTTTGAATAATTTTTCTGTCAGTCTAATTTTATTTTGTAGTAGATGTGTTCTGCCATCACCAAATTAGTGGAATAAAGGCCACATTTCTCTTAAAGGCAATAATATCATTTATTTTCATTATGTTCTTCTCCTCTCCTTGAGGTGTCTTTTTCATTATTGACCTCAGAAACCCCCAGTGTACTTTTCCATGTCCAGTGGGATAAATCGTAGTGACCATTGACTGGAGTCTGAATTCAGATGGTATCTCTAGACTAGAGATTATAGGTAATACTGCCAGCAGTTCATTTCTTTAAAATAGAACTAGAATGTTCAAGCCAGAGAGCTGCTTTGGCCTCAACATGTGAGAAGTCGGAACAGATGCATCTTCTCTGCTGCAGCTACCACTAAGGCATGTTTTTGCCACCAAGTTTGGTTTAAGGGAAAGTGACTGAATTTTCCGGCTATGACAATGTTGCCTCTTTCAACCATGATAGTTCTGAACACAAGGGAGAACAGTCCTTCTCTTCCCCCCATTCCAGGACTTTGTTTAGTGAAGAACAGTGTATGGCAAAATTTTAGCCAGGCTTT
>NW_007783267.1:0-2885 GCF_000696425.1 Galeopterus variegatus
CGCTGGTCTAAGCACTTGCCAAATGCAAATGAAATAGTCAGTGTAGTCTTTTCTTGTCAGACCAGAGGATAGCAGCTCACCATTTCTAAGCCGGATATCCCTTCATGTAATCAAAAGCTGTAATTATCATGGAATGGTGTTTAAACCAGCTGAGTTTTATTTTTGCAGAACTGGAAATAGTGAAAATTTTAGGAAGACACAAATTTAGATTACCATTAATCATAAAAAATGATTAGTTTTATTGGTAATCCAAGGGTCATCTTAGAAAATGTGGAAATAGGACTGCCCGGTTAGCTCAGTTGGTTAGAGCATGGTGCCAATAACACCAAAGTCCAGGGTTCAATCCCCATACTGGCCAATCACCAAAAAAAAAAGAAAGAAAAATGTGGAAATATTCAACGGACATTATTAGAAAACATCACTGAAATTCAGCAAGATGGAAAATTTGTTCGGCACAGATTTTGCTCACATTTGCAACTACTTTAATGTCCTCAGATTTTAGCTTAAACTGTCTTCCAAGGTCCACAGACTTTTAAGATTCAAGTATTGTTCAGTTACCTTTGCAAATGGGCCAGCACACTTCTGTGCTACTCAGTTACTTCTGCAAATGAAAGAAGAGTTGAGTGCATCCCCCTTATCTTCCTCCCTGGGGTTTAGATGGTGTGATTCAGAAAGCCTTCCTTATAACGTTCAGCTTAGAGAAGGAACGGAACGATGCATCAAGGCAATATCCCTGAAAGCTGAGATCAACAGGCCATTATTAAAGTCAGCTTTCAGCGGTAGTGGCTGAGAATGTCACACCAGCTGCTTGTAAACCCCACAAGTTGATGAATGTCTTACTGTTATCCTTACTGCTCTCCAGAATTTATGAGCAGAAAAGAAAAATGGGGAAGGGTTAAAACTCCAAAAGGTTCCAAAATGCTCTTTGCAACGGGTCTGCTGTGAATGAATCACTGGGCATTTGTGTGGTGCAGAGAGGAGTGGCAGAACCTTGGCACTTTACTCTGAAGGAGCAGGAGCACCTGGTCAGAAGGGTCATACTGCAGATCCATTCATCATTCTAACATGAGAATTTTAGCCCATTACTGTTGAGAGAAAACTCATTGTTAATATTAGGGAAATAAAATTCTGTGGCCCTCATTCATGGTGGGGAAGTGAATGGTTATAGGGAAGGGAGATCCTGCTTGGATTCAGAAGTGGGGTGCAAGAGTTCTGGCATCATGGAACTGTCAAAGGGCTATGTGGTTGGGGACCCAGGGGCAGCTGCCTAGGGAGGCAGAAAGATAGATTTGAATCCATCATCTTGGGTCTTGGTGCTAATATCCTTCCTTTTTCCTTCCCTCTCCTTTCTCCTAGTAAGTGAGCTAAGAATAAAAATGCTGGAACCTGCTGTTTTATTTTTCACTGAAGAAACTGATTAATGAGGGCTGCTGGGTTAAATCAATGGTTGTCTATTTAGCTTAGAAAACACTATTTTGGGGAGTGGAAAAAATATTGGCAATCATTCACCTTGTGGAGAGCAGAATTATTTTGCAAGTGGTTAAAGGAGCAGACTTTGGCATGGAAGAAGCCTGGGTTAGGATACGTGTTCCTCCTGGGGTAGGATATTTAATAGCTGTGTGACCTTGGGTGGTTACTTTGCTTCCTGTGAGCCTTAGTCTCCTCACCCAGGAAATGGTGATACTAATAGCTCCTGCCTCTTAAGTTTGTTGTGGAAATTGAGAAAGAGCCTTTTATATAGTAAATGTTGGATAAATGCTGACACTCTTCATTATGTTTCTTCTCTCCTTTCATATTTTCAGAAGGAAGGTAGAGAATGCATTTGTTTACAGGCACTTTGGTTTCGATCCCCTGCTCCTGGTTAAAGTTCCTGCTGAATATTTTCTGAACTCCTGCTCATCATAATTGAATCTGGAGAGCTAACATCACCCTGTTCATTTCTGTCTGGAGCACCCCCCTTTCTTGCTTGCTTTAGGAAGTTATAAATGAACTGATAATGAAGGGAATTTTGCTTTAATATCCTGAAGAGAAGCTATGGAATAATAAATTGAACACTTATTATATGTTGAACCTGGTCAGCACTGGGCATCCTTATGTAGGTTTTGCAGAGGTGCCATCTCTGTCTCAGGACTATGCAATCTGAATGAGTAAGATAACTCTAGATGCACCAAGTCAGCTTTCTGTTCATGGATGAGGTGCACTAGTGCCCCAGCGATCATGTGAGAACTTCGTTCAAGCACTGCACCACCTTAACCTCTTGTAGCCTGACTTCTCTGTGTATCTGGAAAATGGAGAATCAGCCAGTGTTTAGTCTAGGAAGAAGAAACTACTCTACATATGTTAAATAGAAGGGAGATTAATATAGGAGATGAGGTGCTTAGAAAATTGCTTGAAGGATTAATAGGAGTGTGCTCTAGCCTGATTAGAACTAAGAACAGCTTCTAGAATATTGCAGAACTCACCCGCAAGTGAAATGATTGCTTGTGCTTGATTAGGAAGGGCAGCCAAAGGCTGAAACTATTGGTTTTAATGAAACAATGGCATAGCTGTCATCTAGAGCTCAGAGAGACAGCATTAAGAAGCTTCTACTGCTGCTCCTCCTCTGAATTGTCTGGGTGAGGGAATGTGGAGTCTGGTGATTCCCTATTGCCCAAGCACCTCTCAACACCCATGAGGGCAGGGACTGGACGCTAACAAACAGCACTAAAATCTTTCCTGCCAGCAGAGAACAGCAGACACAGCAGGAAGAAAGCTTCTTCTTCACTTCCACCTTCCAAATTTCTAAATCCATCTAATTGGTGGGACCTAAGTCATTTCTAGTCGGGATTCTGGAGAATGTAGTTTTTTGCTTCCAGCCTCTGCAGCATTGGAAATAGGTGAGTATG
>NW_007783268.1:0-244 GCF_000696425.1 Galeopterus variegatus
TATTTAATAAAAGGATTATTATAGGTGATTATAAATACATAGATTTACACAATTTTTTTATGGCTGTAACCACCTCCAACTACAAAGGGAGAAAAGTAGGGAGTAAACACTGGAATGCAGAATGAGACATCCTAAAGAGAGGGTAGCTATAACTTCTGGTTAGGAGGCATAGTCAGCTAGACTGCACACTACTGGAAAGAGTTTGAAAATAAATTCCCTCACCTCATTCATCATCTGGCTCTTA
>NW_007783268.1:2383-2885 GCF_000696425.1 Galeopterus variegatus
CTTGCTTTGGGTCCCAAGAGAAAATTATGGTGTTACTTATTGCTAGGTAAATGGAACAGAGTGCATTTCCAGATGTATTTGTGGGGTGTGTGTGTGTGTGTCCTCTAAATTCAGAGGCATGGCACATTTTTTATTTCTTCTGATTTGGAGGATGGTAAAATATCCAGCAACTTATCTTTCAGTTTAACTGGGAAATTCTAATTTTCCCTAGAGTATTGGACACCCACGGACTTCTCTGATATAGCTGACTTCTAAGCTGTTGTGAGATTTATCTTTTGCCCTCTAATATGCGTATGTTTTATCAAGGAATTTACAAAACCTGCTATTTCCTGATTAATAATTAGCATAATTTTTCTGTAAAATGGACCAATGTGCTGGTTAGTAGTATATCAGTATAAGTTCTCTTCAGGCTATTTTAAATCAGAAAATAAGAAACTTGATTTAAACTTCAGGCAGGAGAATAAAGGTAAAATTTCTGTTCAGCTTAAAGAACTAATTTTGA
>NW_007783269.1:0-2885 GCF_000696425.1 Galeopterus variegatus
TTTCTTTTAGTAAAATGAAATATGCATATCTAGTAGACAGTTAAATACATGTCCGGAAATCAAAGAAGGCATCAGAACTGAAGATATACAATTTGGAAAACATCTGAACTTCTAAGTTCGTCTTTATCATACCTCATTAATTATAACAAGACCAAAAAAGTGTTCAGTCATTCCCACCCCAATACTGAAGGAGCCCCTCACAATACTTTTCATCCAATCTGCTAAATAAAAATCTATATTCTTCCAAGAGGCAGGTGGCAAGTCATCTCCACTTCTTGTTAAATTTCCCAGTTTAGGCCGGCCTGGTGGCGCACTGCTACAGTGAGCCACTTGCGAAGCGCAGCGGCGCTCCCGCCGAGGGTTCGGATCCCACATATAAACCGGCCGCTCACTGGCTGAGCGAGGTGCGGGTGCAACACCGAGGGTTGCGATCCCGTTGCCGGTCCCAGTCTGGTACGGGCGTGACACTGAGGGTTGCGATCCGTTGCCAGTCACGAAAAAGACAAAAAGGGAAAAATAAATAAATAAATAAAATAAATAAATTTCCCAGTTTAATCTCAACCCCAGAATACCACTGAATTTACTGTGAATGCCAATAATCTAAACTTCCAGAATCCATAGTACCAATGTCTGTGTGTATGAATGTGTGTTTGTGTAAATAAACAAATTTTTTCTGATTGTTAGATATTATGTTCTGCTTCTCCAGTAAGATTTCAAAGCCCTTGACAGAAGAAGGGCATCTTTTCCTCCTATATCATCTGCCACAAAAATGATTTCAAAGTAGAAAGCTGAGACAGTAATTCTACTTTTACATGAAGGGTCTTCAAAAAGTTCATGAAAATATTTGTATTCTCTTTTAATTCTATTTTTCTGTGAACTTTTTGAAGTACACTTGTATAACTACCAAAGCAGATATTGACGATATAGACATTAAGGGACATTTAATACAAAATGTAGTCAGTTTGTAGAATGTAATCAGGATCAGAAGGAAAACAGGAGTGTTGATCCAGATTTAGGAATGCATGGTGTAAGCAGTGGACCATAAATGGGTAAGTGAGGGTCAAGTGAAGCAAGTGTGAATGTACTTGGGAGAGTCTGAAGTGAATTCAATATGATGGAGCAAAAAGAGTAGAGACTTTATGGTCAAATTGGCCTACATTAAAAGGATCTTCCCATCCCTCATCATCTGGATGACCTTGGGTTTGTGAATGAATTCTTTGATTTTGTTGGGAGCAGCAGTCCTCCATGGATCCTGGACACCCCTGCAGTTTCTGCTCAGTATCCTAAACTGCAAGGCTTTTCCATCCTCTGATGCTGGATTGTTCCTTTGGCTAGTTGTATAGGCTGTTCTAAGACGCAGGTGTAGGCAAACAATACTGTACTATTACTTGCTTCCTTGATCTGTAAAATGGGTATAATAATTCTACATCAGGGTATTATGATAATAATGCAGTACCTAAACTTTTGGTAGCCTTCTAAGAAATGCTATTTCCAATTTTCCCACATAATTACACCAGAGGTGTTCTTCAATTAAGTTCAAACATAATGAGCTGGGTAAATCCAGGCGTTTGCTTCTACCTCAAGGAAGATTGGCAGTAGAATGCTGAGTTCTGGAAGTTACTAACCAGAGAAGAGAAGGATAATTTTGGAGAATACAGTTAAAAAAAAAAAGGCTTGTTGTAAAGGCAGAGGATTATAGTGACTCATTTTATAATTATTTATGCATTACATCATTGTTGGATACTGGGCTTTAGTGATCTCAGGTAAAGGTGCCTTCTGAGAAAAGATTAGCATTTATCCTTGATGAATGACATGTCAGCCTAATTTACAGGAATAATCAAGTGAAAGTATGGATTTTATTTCCACAGTCAAAGAAAGTTTACCGAATTAAGGTGTGGCACAGTTTCTCTTTGCGATTCCAGTACAGTCTTTTGACCACATTGGGAAGGAAACAGAGACTAACAAGAGTTCTACAGAGTGAGGGTGGGGATGAGAGGAGTCATTGTAGACTGAAAGGACATAGCAGCTGGAGCAGGACAATCATAAGTTATTGCACAAACACTACCTTGAAACCTTTGCCTATTTGAATGCAAATATTTCTTTTTGCAATCACTGACTTCATTTAAGAACTAAGCATTTCTCAATCATTTTAGGTCTTATAAAAATATAATTTGTTTCTTTTTTAGGCTAAATAATATTCTGTAATATGTGTGTGTGTGTGTGTGTATACACACACACACACACACACACATATTATTTTTCTTTCCGTATCTTGGGTGTTGTGAGTAGTGCTGAAATGACCATGGTAGTACAGGTATCTTTATTAGGTGGTGATTTCATCCCCTTTGGGTATATATCCAGAAGAGGGATTGCTAGGCCATATGGATAATTCTATATATTTTTAGAAACCTCCATGTTATTTTCCATAATGGATGTACCAATCTACACCAGCAACAGTGTGCAATGTTTCTTTCTCTTCATCCCTTTACCAAAATTTATTGTCTCATCTTTTTGAAAACAGCCATCCTAATGGGTATGAAGTGATATCTCGTGGTTTTAATTTGCATTTTCCTTATAATTAGTGATTTTGAGCACCTTTTCATATACCTGTTCGTCATTAATATGTCTTCTTTGGATAAATGTGTGTTTAGATACTTTGTGCATTTTTTAAAATTGGGTTGTTATCAGCTATTGAGTTTTAAGAGTTAGTTATCCATTTTGGATATTAACCCCTTCTCAGATAAATGGTTTGTAAGTATTTTTTCCCCCAGTCCATAGATTGAGTTTACATTTGTTGACTGTTTCCTTTGTTGTGCAGAAGCTTTTTAGTTTGATGTGGTCCTGTTTATTTATTTTTGTTTTTGTAGCCTGAGCTTTTGGTGTTA
>NW_007783270.1:0-342 GCF_000696425.1 Galeopterus variegatus
CAAGTAGGTGTTCAAGAGAGAGGTCTGGGCTGGCCTTATAAATGTTGGAATCCTCAGCATATAGGGTACTTCAAAAAGTTTATGGAAAGATTCGTATTATCTTTTAACTATTTTCCACACACTTTTTGAAGCACCCTCGTAGATGGTAACTAAAGCCATGAGACTGAAGGAACTTGCCAAGAGAGTGATGCCTGGCACCATCTAGCATTCTGAGGTCAGGGAAAAGAAGAGGAGCCAGAAAGGAAGATGCCGAGACTTGCTCAACGAGTAGGAGGAGAACCTAGAGAATGAGACATTCTGGAAGGGGAGAGAGGGTGTCAGGGAGGAGAAGTGGTCGGTGTG
>NW_007783270.1:2397-2884 GCF_000696425.1 Galeopterus variegatus
GAAAAAGAATTTGAGCACGCAGCTAAGCAACAGAACGCCTATCCTCGAGCGCCACCTAGTGGTAAGGAAAACACTAACCCCCAATCTCTGAAGAATAACTCCTGCATTTGACTTTTAGAACAAAAAAACCATTTAAAAAAAATCTGGCTCTAGTGAAACATTCCCCTCACCAAGTCTACTCCGAGGAGTACTTCAGGTAGAAAGATCCTGGGCTTACAATCCCCAGTCGAAAACTCTAATGGGGTTTTCACACACTACTTTTATCATGTTCTCCCTGTTTTAGCTGTGGCTCCTGAAAGCTCAGCTACATGGTCTTGAAGGAAAGCAGCTTATGCCTGGGGCAGTATTACCAAAGAACCCTCGACTAATGCCCTTTGTGACACCAAACCACCCGGAAACTTCTACAGATTCCTTTCAAAGACAACAGGAAGTCCAATTTTGTTAATGCTTCATGTCAAGATTCCAAAGATGAGTTATCTTGCCCAGT
>NW_007783271.1:0-2884 GCF_000696425.1 Galeopterus variegatus
CGTGAGAACATTCTCCTCGTTCTTCAGTTGAGGGATAGGTTCACGAGTGTTATTTTATTATTATGCTTCGTAACTATAAAATATAACGTATATAATATTGCTAATATAGAATATTTTATAATTTAAAAATCCTCTGTCTTCTTTCTAGAGAACGGTTTGTAGAGGGGTAAGAGAGACATCAGGTAGACCTGCAGGGGAATCAGTCAGATAACCTTTGAATGCTTGGCCTTGAATAGTAGCAATGGAGGTGGAGGAAACAGATTCGCAGAGTGTTTTGGAGATAAAATGATAGGACATGCTGATAGGCTGGATGTGGAGAAATGGTGAAAAAAATGAGAAGAACCAAAGATGACTTGAGTTTTTGGCTTGAGCAACTTGGTGGATGGTGAGAGTATTTACCAAGATTAGGAAGATCAAGGAGGAAGGAAATTACAGAACATGTTTGGGGAAGAAATTAAGAGTGGTGTTTTGACCATGTTAAGTTTGAGATGCTTATTTTTCTTCCAAAATGGAGATAGTAAGTAGGAACCTGGATATAGAACTCTGGAACATAGTGTTGAGATCAGGGCTAGAGATATAAACATAAATATGATTGGAATGCAGATGGTGAGTGTATAGACTTGGGATATCTGTCTTTTAACTGGTAAGTTTAGTCCATTTATATTTATTGCAACTACTGATATATTTGGATTACTTGTTTCTTATTATTTTGAGCTTTCGTTACTGTGCCTTTTTTTTTTACTCCCTTTTCCTCCTTTCTCTTTATTCTGTAGGGTTCATTTTATTCTATCCCCTACCCCCACCCTGTCCTATACTGGTTTGAAAGTTATATATTTTATTTTTATTCTTTTAATGATTACCTTTAAGATTTTTGGGCTATTTTCTTATTGTGGTTAAATATTGACAACATAAAATTTACCATTTTGATCATATTTAAGTATACAGTTCAGTGTTATTAAGTACCTTCACATTGCTGTGCAACTGTCACCACTATCTATTTCCAGAACTTCTTTATCATCCCAATAAGAAACTGTAACTATTAAACAATAACTCCCCATTCCAAACCCACAGTTCCTGGTAACCATTATTCTACTTTCTGTACTTATGAATTCCATGATTCTAGGTATCTCATATGATATTTATCCTTTTGCCTCTGACATATTTCACTTAACATAATGTTTACAAGATTTATCCATGTTGAAGGATGTATCAGAATTTCATTTCTTTTTATGGCTGAATATGTCTATACCACATTTTGTTTATCCATTCATCTGTTGATGGACACGTGGGTTGTTTCCACCTTTTGGCTATTGTTAATAATGCTGCAGTGAACATTGGCACACAATGTGTGTGTCTCTGCTTTCATTTTTTTCAGGTATATACTTAGAGTATAATCACTGGATCATATGGTAATTCTATTTTTAAATTTTTGAAGAACCACTAAACTATTTTCTGCCATGGTTGCACCATATTACATTTCTATTAGCAATGTACAAAAGTTCCAGTTTCTTTAGACTTCACCAACACTTGTTATTTTCTGTGTGTGTGTATGTATGTTTTGATAATAGCCATCCTAATGGGTATAAAGCAGTATTTCATCATGGTTTTGATTTGCATCTCCCTAATGATTAATGGTGGGCTGGCAGCTGGCAGGTTGGCTCAGTTGGTTAGAGCACAGCCTTGTAGCACCAAGGTCAAAAGGTTCAGATCCCTATACCAGCCAGCCACCAAAAAAAAAAAGGCTAAAATGTCCTAATGATTAATGATGCTTATTGTCCACCTATTTCTCTTCTTTGGAAAAAGGTCTATTCAAGTAATTAGCCCATTTTTGAACCAGGTTGCGTGTCTGTTTGTGCTGAGTTATAGGATTTCTTTATATATTCTGTACTCATATATTAATCCCTTATCAGATATATAATTTGCAAATATTTTCACTTGTTCTTTGAGTTGTATTTTCACTATCTTGATAGTGTCCTCTGATGAATAAAAACTTTAAATTTTGATGAAGTTCATTTTATCCACTTTTTCTTTGGTTGACTGTGCTTTTGGCATGAAATCTAAGAATCATTGCTAAATCCAATGTCATGAAGCTTTCCCCCTACGTTTTCTTCTAAGAGTTTTACAGTTTTAGCTCTTATATTTAGGTCTTCAATCCATGTTGAGTTAATTTTTTGTTTATGGTGTTAAGGTAAGTTGTTATCCTTAAATTTTAACATAAATTCTTGACTAACGAAAATCTAAAGTTAATCAATATCTCTATAGAAATTAAATTTCTACTTAGAGTACTTTTACTCTAATCACTCCATTTTATCTTAGTTTTGTCTGGTATGTTAGCTCCACCTTTGTTTTACACCCCTAAATTAGAAACTATTATTATTTTCTGTTATAATCATCACTTCTTTACATTTACTCAAACCTTATCTATTTCTTTGTGCACCATTGTTTCCTGAACATATTACTCTTTCCTTCTAGGTTCAATTTTCTTATTCCAGAATTATAGTTTTAAATAGTTCTCTCAGAGAGGATTTGTTAATGGTAAACTCTCCCAGTTTTTATCTAAAAATGTATTTACTAGGGCCGGCCCGGTGGCGCACTGCTGTAGTGCGCCGCTTGGGAAGTGCGGCGGCATTCCCGCCGAGGGTTCGGATCCCACATACAGACCGGCCGCTCAGTGGCTGAGCGAGGGGCGGGAGCAACACCCAGGGTTGCGATCCCGTGGCTGGTCCCGGTCCGGTACGGGCGCGACACTGAGGGTTGCGATCCATTGCCAGTCACGAAAAAAGACAAAAAGGATAAAAAATAATAATAATAAATTTTAAAAAATGTATTTACTTTGTCCTTACTCTTAAGTGATATTTATTTTTTCCCATGGCTTCTTTTATAA
>NW_007783272.1:0-280 GCF_000696425.1 Galeopterus variegatus
AGAAGATGGAAAAGGCAAAAGAAAGAATGAAAAAGAAGGCTCAAAATGGAAAAAACCATACCCTTCAAAGAAATCCTCTAAACAGTCCCGGAAATCTCCAGGAAATGAAGATGACAAAGACTGCAAAGAAGAGCAAAACTAAAGTAGCTCTGAAGGTGGAGATTCCAGCAATCACACCAGAAACACACTTCAGACCTGCAGAAAACCAGTGAGGCGACGTAACTACGATAATGAATGCTGCATATGAAGAGAAACTACAAGAAGCTTACATGTTTGGTTG
>NW_007783272.1:2493-2884 GCF_000696425.1 Galeopterus variegatus
ATCCACTCTCCTTCCATTACCCGTATAAATACGAATAAAAAACACTTAAGGCCAATGTGAGGTGGACGTGGAATATTTCACACCAAGAATTTACAGCACAGTGACACTTCCATTAGTGAATGGACAGTCTTTAAAATACACACCATATAAGCCTAAGTGACAAGGCTGCCCTCAGAGGAAACTCCTTGGGACCTAGATTCCATCTTCAATTCTGAAGAGGGTCACCTTCTCTTTCCCCAAGGGTCCCTGATCTTGAGATGTCACATATCAGAGTCACCCTTTTGTAATACCCCATCTTGTAACTGAGTTTTCAGTGCCAAAACTCAGAACAATTTCCCATGAAACCATTCATTTAGGCCTTCCCCACCCTCCCCCTAGGAAGAGACTCAAG
>NW_007783273.1:0-1132 GCF_000696425.1 Galeopterus variegatus
ATTGGCACACATGCGCACCTACTCCCCCACACAACTTGTTTACAAGAAATGTGCTGCTCGACCCCCAACCAGACCCGAGCCGAGGGAGCCTGACTAAATTATTCTATTTTCCACACAGCTACTTATATGTAGATTACATACCTTGATTGTTGAATGATAAGCCAGCCTTTTTGCATACGTGAAATAAGTCCCACTTAGTTTTAGTGTATAATTCTTTATATACACTATTGAATTTGATTTGCTAACCTTTTGTTGAGATTTTTGTCTCTATCTAATTGCGAGGTATTGCTCTGTTGTTTCCCTTTCTTGTAATGTCTTTATCTGGTTGTGCCATTAGGGTAATGCTAGCCTCATAAATTGAGCTAGAAAATTTCCTCCATTTGTATTTCCCACAAAATCTTTTTTCTGCAAAAGATTGTAGAGAATTGGTATAATTCTTTCTTTCCTTAAATGTTTGGTAAAAATCACCAGTGAAACCATTTGGGCCCAATGCATTCTTATTTGAAGTGTTACCAATTACTGATTCAATTTCTAAAACAGATATAGACCTATTTAGATTATCTAATTTTCTTGTGTGACTTTTGGTAGTCCGTGTCTTTAAAGGAATTGGTTCATTTCATATAAGTATCAAATTTGCAGGCATAGAATTATTCATAATATTTCTTTATTATCTTTTTAATATTCATGGAATCAATAGGGATGATCTTTCTTTGATGTGTGATATTGGTAATTTATGTTTTCTGTATTTTTCTCTTGGTTTGCCTAGCCAGGGATTTAATCAATTTTATTGATCTTTTCAAATAATCAGCTCTTAGTGTTCTTGATTTTTCTCTAGTTTTCCTGTTTTAATTTTATCAATTTGTGCTCTAACTTTTATTATTTCTTTTCTTCTGCTTGCTTTAGGCTTAAATTGCTCTTCTCACTCTAGTTTACTAAAGTGGAAACTGAGATTATTGATTTTGGCTCTTTTTCCTTTTCTAATATATGCATTAATGCTATAAAATTTCTTTTAAACACCATTTTCACAGTATCACCCAAATTTTTAATAAGTTGCAGATAAGGGAGGACTATTGTATTTCTAATTCCCCCCTCTCATTTCTTTCTTTCTTTTTTTTTTTTTTTTTGGTCTTTT
>NW_007783273.1:2432-2884 GCF_000696425.1 Galeopterus variegatus
TGCCTTGTTCCTGCTATTTTATTAAGTTTTTTTTATGGTTGTTTTATATTTCTTTTGTTCCTTTCTTTCCCTTTTATTAATGGTCTCTGTTGTTTGGTGTTTTTTTGTAGTGATAAGATACATTTTATTTCTCTTTCTCATTTGCATATCTGTTCTACTATCAGTTTTTATTCTTTCTTGTGTATTTATGGTGATATATCACTCTTTTGATTCCAGATATAGGACTCCCTTAAGGATTTGTTGAAGGGCCAGTCTTGTGGTGGTAAATTTCTGCAGTATTTTTTTGGAAAATACACTATTTCTCCTTCATTTCTGAAGGAAGGCTTTGCTGGGTATAGTGTTCTTGATAAGTAGTTTTTTCTTTTAGTACTTTGAATATATCATCCCACTCTCTCCTGGCCTGTAGGGTTTCTGTTTAGAGTTCTGCTTGTTGGGTCTGCCACCGGCTGACC
>NW_007783274.1:0-2884 GCF_000696425.1 Galeopterus variegatus
AGGACCACTCAGAGGAGACTGGTCAGGAATATAGAATTGCAAGGGGTGCAGTTTGATGAAAGACTCAGGCCCAGATAGAGTTTCTACATGACCCAGGTGCACTGGATTTCACTAGACCCAGAAGTACCTATAAAGTCAACCATTAAAACCTGAGCTGCACAAAAGCCTTCCCTAGGGAATCAACAGCAAAGCAGCAATTTAGCTAAACCACAGAGCTCAGGTACTAGTCCTCAGAGGAAGTTCCCCCATTTTAGAAGTAAGCAAAGGACAACAAATTAGTTCCAGCACAGAGTTTATGTAGTAGAAACAGCAAATAATTCAACACAAAACTGAAAGAAAAAACAAAGTACCTACAACCAGAGACAAAGTTTGATATTAACTAATAAAGGTCTCCTTTCACCAAAGAACACCTATAACACATAGAAGGACCATAAGTTCACTGGGCTACCAAGCCAGAAACAGGGGAGGGCTGGGGGCCTCAGCAATGCTCCCTGATACCCACAACCAGTCCCCCAAGGGTGGGAGATGATGGCCTCAGCCACACACCCCCAACAGGTGCAGCCAGCCAAGCAATGACCACCAGGCCACTGCAGGAAGCACCCCAGGTTCTCCCAAGCTGGGATGGTGGGAGGTGAGGGCTTATGCCATACCCCACTGACATCTGCACCCAATCTGGCAAGGACCAAGCCACTGCTGGAATCCCCCCAGTCTCTCCTGTGGGAATGTGGGAGGTGACACAGGCCTCAATCCCACCCCTCCTCCTACCTCCTTCCATCCCATTTCCTTCTCCTTTCCCCTCTCCCCCTCCCTCCAAACTGCTCTGCAACAACATCCTAGAATGTAAAAAATAATATTAATAAAATTCCATTTTCTTTTTACAAAAATGGAGGAAATTAAGGTTAAATAAAGTCATAAGAGTGGTACCCTAATCCAATAGGACTAGTGTCCTTATAAGAGAAAGAGCTGCCATAGCTCACTCTCTGTCACACACTCAGAGGCCATGTGAGGACAACACAGAGAGAAGGTGACCATCTATAAGCCCAGAAGAGAAAACTCACCAGAAACCAACCCTGCTGGCACCTTGATCTTAGACTCCCAGCCTCCAGAACTGTGAGAAAATAAATGTGTGTTGTTTAAGCCATTGATCTGTGGTATTGTTATGGCAGCCCAAGCAGACTAATACCCCAGAGTCCATGGTCTCAAGGAGGGAAGAGAGACATACAGAGTGCATGAAGGTGGGAGAAGCCGTGAAGAGAGAAAGAAAAAAACACTTGGACCGTTTCAAGCCCTGGCTGCTTCCAGGCTGGAGCTGCTACAGGAGAAAGAGACTGAAGGAAGAGGTGAGAAGAGTTCCAAACTGAGCAGGTCATTCCAAGAGCTTCCTGGAGCTGATGGAGAAGCCCAGAGCAAAGATTGCTCTTTGTAGGAGTCCTGCATGGGCACAAAATGGCCAAGGACCAGATTCCCCACCTTCTTAACACTACTACAGTAAAGATTAAGATACCAGTACATGAATTCTTAGGGGTTGCATTTGACCCATAGCAGCCAAGGACTGGGATAAAAGTTAAGCATGCTGCACAGAGCACTGAAGGCCTGGGCCAAGCTGCACAAGCTGCTTAGCACTTGTGCTTGGTGTGTCGTGTTTCTAATAATTTGAAAGTCAATAATAAGTTTTGTTTTTCCTGTGCTCATTGTGATGAGATGAAAAACCAAGTAAGGTGATTCATTCTGCCTTGTTGACAATTATTAATATATTTATTTGCGAATAAAGTGATAACAAATATCTTGGGGTGTGAAGCCATCTGTCATGATCACAGAACTTGTCCTTGCCAAGTTATCAAACTGTCATGGATGGTTTTAAGGACCTTTAGGGTGAGTGCACATGCTCACCCGAGTCTGACCATCAGATCAGACTCCTCCCAGCCTACAAAATGGAACACATCAAGAATTCTAGTTAGCTGAGTTTCCTCCTATGATAGGCATGACATTAGTCCTAACCTCTTCAGTTGGTAACATCAACTTAGCCTTGGCCCTCTTTAAAAGTCTTGCTTTCTGTGGCTGCCCAGAACCCCAGGGCCCGGCTAGGTGGGATGAAACATGTCAGTGGCAAGTAACAAGTGGCAAGTGTTGGACCTGGAAGCTGGGCCTGTGGCAGAGAAAGTTTCTCTGTGGAGCAAAGCTCACCACCCCTTCACCTCAGCTGAAGCAACTTCCACAAGGGACCCTCTTTTTTTCTGATTTTAGAGTCTTCTCTGTGGGAGGCAGAATGGAGGACCCCTAGAACAAATAGAAGTTTTGATCATCAGAAAGCATCTTCCTTATTTGCAGACAGATTCTCCTGCTCCCCCATGGGTGGACTGTCATGTCAAGGTGCCTAGACTATGCCCAGCTTAGCAGAGTTCACCACAGCCTTGGTCCCCTCACCCTTACTGATGTTGCTGTTTCATGTGGGCCTCCATTACCCCCCAGCAGCCGGAGCTTCCACTGGCCCAGCCCATTACACCTGCAGCAACTGTAGCTCCACTCTAGATAGGCTGAGATAATAGGAAATGAAAATGTACATGTATATCTACATTTGTGGAGAGATTATTATAAATCCATGGATGACCCTGAGAGCCTTAAACTACTACTCCCAGAGAAGAGCTGGGATGAATTGAAAGCCATTTTGGCTGGGAGGGTACCAGGGCTGATGGAGAATGGGGAGCTTTCAGGGCATGGTGGTCCCCCTGGCATCTCTCACAGCCTTCTTGGTATTGCTCATCGGGCACAGACAGCAAGCAAAAGTCTCTGGGGGAGACTCAAAGTCAGGACTGGCCAAGTGGATGGATGCTGTTTCAATGGGCCTAAAATATGCTGCTTCTGCTCATCTACAAAAAAGTTCAAT
>NW_007783275.1:0-2884 GCF_000696425.1 Galeopterus variegatus
AGCGTCCTTTAAACAATCAGGTCTCACGGGAACTAATAGAGCGAGAACTCACTCACCACCCCTCCTCCCCCAGGGAGAGCACTAATCCACTCATGAGGGATCCGCCCTCATGACTCAATCAGTTTCCAGCAATGCCATGTTGGGGATCAAATTTCCACATGAGTTTTGGAGGGGACAACACATCCAAACTCCATTTCCTCCCCCAGGGAGAGCACTAATCCACTCATGAGGGATCCGCCCTCATGACTCAATCAGTTTCCAGCACTGCCATGTTGGGGATCAAATTTCCACATGAGTTTTGGAGGGGACAACACATCCAAACTCCATCACAAATATTGCACCAGACATCACAGCAGGCACTGGAGAGACAGCCATGAAGAAGATTGATGTGGTCCCTTCCTGCAAAGTGTCCAGCAGGAGGAACAGGTGTAATAGGATGTGTAAATGAAACAGCAATGGTATCAGTTTCATCTGTGGCCCCAAGAAAGTGGGTGACCATGCCTCCATCACGTCCCTCTCATTCAGTTGGCCAGAACCCAATAGTCTGTCCATATCTAACCATAAGGGAGGCTGTGTGCCCAGGAGGGAAAGGAAAGGCATTATCATTCCCATTTTACAGATAAGATAAGATAACTCAGACTTTGAAAGGTTAAGCAGCTTGCCTAAAATCATGTAGCTACTGGGTGGTAGAGCTGCAATTTGAAACTAGGTTTATTTGAATAAATCCATCCCTATTTTTACTGCATTTATGCTAATTTCTCCCACCCCCGCTGCTATTCCCCAAAGGAAATGCTTAGATTGTTAAGCATCTTTGTAAATAACTATAATCATTTGAAACATGCTTAATCAAACTGTTTTTCACAAATTTCTGGGTAATCCTAAACCATCCTTAATCTTATTTGGTTTGACTGGAGTTTCTTTCAGCTTCTCCTAGCTCCAGAAAATCTATTTAGATTTTCCTCCAGAACCTCTGCAGGTCATCTTCCATATAGCTTTTGATCTTATTTAAAGGGACAGAAATCCCTTTGCAATTTTGGTAAAGGGCCACAAAATATGATTACATTGTATACTGTTGAATATACTAATTACTTCTGATTTGAGCATCATATATATATAATGCACACAGGTATCAATTAATCAACGCTGTACCCCACAGATATGTACAATCAATTATGTTTCCAAAAATAAAATGATAAAAAATAAAAAAAGATAAAGGAGTATATTTCCTTAATTTTCCCAATTAGCTCTCTGATCCCTCCTACTACCTTGTATAATTTCTGGTTTGCAGGCAAAGCAGAAAGAAAAAAAGAAAAAGTTAGAGTCATAGTTTGTCAGAGGTAATTTCCCTGTCGTTAGCTTTCTGCACTCCCAACCAATATTCAGAAGTTTGCCTGTAATGTCCTCATATCAATAAGTATATAAAGCATTGAGAAGCAATGTACCATGTCACAGGCACTGTGTGAAAAAACATAGATTAATTTAAAGATGGTTATAAAGGGTGTTGTCTGACAAAAGGTTTGGGACAAACACTGGCAAGCATTCCTCAGAACAGGCTGCAATGCCCAGGCAGAAGCATCTGTTCTGGTGTACAGCCAAGAGGTGCATTTGGGTGAGGGCCCAGCTGCACATGCTTCAGAGCTGTACTGCAGAGGAGGAACCCCCACGTCTGGTTTTCCCCCCTTTTATGGAGCAAGCATGAGAATGACTTTGCCCAGAAGAGACATCACGGTCTCAGCCACCAGGGAGTCTAAAAAAAGGAGGCAGCCGTTGAGGGGAGATTGGTAAACATTAGCTGCCCAGCATCTGGAGACCTTAAGTGCTCATAAGAAGTTGAATTTGGGCACAACCCCTCCTGCTAGAGGGGAAGAAACCCACACCCCAACCCTTGTTAGTCCACAGTCAGGCAACTTGGGAGGAGCCTCTGAGTTCAGTCCTTGGACAAACTGCTTGTTTCCATGAGTTGGATACAGTCTGAGGAATCACAGTCTAAAATGAATGATTTTCATGTAGTCAAATCATTATTACATGCAATACATGCTGCACATTTAAAAGCCTGCCTGAAGTCTGTTTCTGCATCTAATCATGCTTAGCAGATTTGATGGGTAAGAATAATGCTATAGGCACTTCCTTTCTTCATGGAGATAGTGCAAATGCGTAAAGGGCCAAGTGAATCATGTAAATAAATGAAGTAAGCCATACAAGAGAGGGGAGATATTCAGGTTCAGACAAAATACACCTGTGGGCTGAAACCTATTTATTGCAATGCCCTCTACACCAAGCTTAGGTTTCAGTTCTGGGCCCCTCTCAGGATTATTTAGCTAAATCCAGAAACTGAAGTGAATCCCTGGCCTCCTTTAAAGGGAATGATGTATCTCCCAGTTTGCGTGTACGTGTGGTGCCAAAGTGAGCCATTCACTGCCCTAGCTAAATCCAGAAACTGAAGTGAATTCCTGGCCTCCTTTAGAGGGAATGATGTATCTCCCAGTTTGCGTGTACGTGTGGTGCCAAAGTGAGCCATTCACTGCCATTTTTGCAAATTACAAAAGTACCACTGAAGTAGTTTAAACCAATCCAGATTTTTGGCTAAGCAGTGCCAAGTTTCTTCCAAGTCAGCTAAGCAAACATCAGCCTTATTTTTCAACAACGAATCTGACCCAAATACCGTATCTATGGGCTTGAGTCTGATCTAGTGAGGTCACTTGGGAACTTCTTATCCACGTCTCTGCGTAGACATTACTTTCTCGAGGAAGTGCTACCTGGTCCTCAGGTCTGGATCACAAGCTCCTACATGGCATCTTGGATTGACTTCTATTTGTCAAGGTATAATTTCCCAAAAGTTAAAAACATGACTCATAAAATAGAACAAACGAAGGTAAAAAAAAAA
>NW_007783276.1:0-1025 GCF_000696425.1 Galeopterus variegatus
CAGTTTTTCCAGAACTATTTATTCAAGTGGTTGTCCTTTCCCCATTGTATATTGTTGGCACGTTTGTCCAAAATCAGTTGGCTGCAAATGTGTGGGTTTGTTTCTGGGCACTCTATTCTGTTCCATTGGTCTATGTGTCTATTTTTATGCCAGTACCATGCTGTTTGGGTTACTATAGCTATATAGTATATTTTGAAGTCAGGATGTGTGATGCCTCTAACTTTGTTCTTTTTATTCAAGGTTGCTTTAGCTATATGGGGTCTTTTGTGGTTCCATACAACTTTTAAGATGGTTTTTTCTATTTCTGTGAAGAGTGTCATTGGTATTTTGATAGGGATTGTGTTGAATGTGTATATTACTTTGGATAATATGGACATTTTGATGATCTTAATTCTTCCAACTCATGAACATGGGATTTATTTGTGTCCTCTTCAATTTTTTTCACCAATGTTTTATAGTTTTCATTGTAGAGATCTTTCACTTCCTTGGTTGAATGTATTGTTTATTGATATGTGGGCATTTTATTAACATTTTGTTACGTTTTTTCTGGTCATCTTGTTAATCCTGTTTTTCTTTTTTCTGATCTTACTGTCTTCCTTTGTGATTGAGTGGTTTTCTCTAGCAGTGTATTTTGATTTCTCACTATTTATTTTTAGTTTTTCTCATAAGTTTTTGTGTTATGGTTACAATGAGGCTTACAAACAACATGTTATAGTTGTAACAGTTTATTTTAGACTAATAACAACTTAACTTTAATATATAAGAAAAAACAATGAACTAAAGTCAACTATATGCTTTGGTGTCATTCCCTTCCAACTTTTTGATATTTTGTTGTTTCAAGTAACATTGTTTATTTATTTTCATTTTTATTTTATTTTAAAAAATTTTTATTGAAGCATAATTGATTATACATATTTTTTTTGGTTCAACATTGAGATATGTTGATAAAATCAATATTACTAGCATATATATTGTTACAAATCATACCTATTCTTTATGTCCCTTGTCCAATCTCTCCCCATGCC
>NW_007783276.1:2486-2884 GCF_000696425.1 Galeopterus variegatus
GGGGTAGGCTGTGCACCAGTCCCTTGTGATGACTCACCAGCCTCTGAGTGGATCCTTTTTTTCAGTTATGGTTCCTGACTCCTATGTGGGTCCACGGAACCCTATAAGTGGTCTTGCTGACCTGGGGCCCACCAATGCCCTCTTCTGCCCTGCAGCCTCCAAGCAACTTCTTCCAAAGGGCACAGCTATGGCTTTTGCTTGCTCCTGCTCCATGTACTTAGCAGCTCCAGCCTGGAAGTGGCTGTGGCTCAAAATGGCTGGAGCATTTTTTTCTCTCTCTCATTGTGGCTTCTCCTGCCTTCATGCACTCCAGAGGTCTTTCCTCCTCTTCCCCTATGCTCTAGTGGCCCCAGCTTGGCTGTTGTTGCTTTTTTATAGTTGTAAATTGGTTGATTTGT
>NW_007783277.1:0-509 GCF_000696425.1 Galeopterus variegatus
GGTGAGATTCCTGCTAACCCCTCAACCTCATCTTCTCCCCCTCACCAATGATTACTTCATACGAAGCCAGCTATTTCATGTCTCCAGATCTCTGCCTGTAAGCAACTAATTCCCGTTGTCTATCTCCTCATCTGGCAAACTCAGTACAGGAGTAAGTAACTTCTGCCAGAAAGCCTTTTCCAACTCTCTAGGATGGGCTCCAACATATTGGATGGAAATAACCACCCACTAGCTTGGGAGCTGCTTGAAAAGTGTCCTCAATACTTATGTTATTCCATGCCTGCACAGAATAGGTATTTTATAAATGTTTGAGGATCTATCAGGATAACCCACCATCATTTTAGGAGCCAACAATACTCTCTGACCTTTTAAGCTAACTCCAAAAAATATTTCTTCTGTGGATAATGATCCTAGCAGCACAGTCTATGAATAGTGCATACAGAAGTATGAGGGAAATTTTAAATTTATTTTATTTTATTTATTTATTTATTTTCTTTTTTGTCTTTTTT
>NW_007783277.1:2409-2884 GCF_000696425.1 Galeopterus variegatus
GGAAAAAAAAAAAAAAAAAAAAAAAAAAAAAAAAAAAAAAGATTTAGTTTGGGTAGTTAATTAGCTAATTAATATGTCCTGCCCTGCTCCAAATGCAGCTCAGGTCTGAGAGGCCAACAGATAAAGTCCTGGGCAATTAGCAGTCCCAGGCACCTTTCACACTACTTCTCAGCCATGTTTTCCTTGACAGGTACTTACTTTCTCCACCAAGTTCCCTGGAAGAAGACTTTCCACAAATTGTCGTAGATTCTCACGGACAACTGCATTGTGGAAGAAAGAGATTTTCCCATTTATGATTCCGAGGATAGAGGGTGTGCTGTGTGCTCCCAGGTGATGGGCCAGGCGTCTCTCATAGCCAGCATGGACCACGCCAATTCCTACACCTGCAAAGGATGGAAGAACTACATAAAGCCTTTTTATGCCCCTATGGCAGCTGGAAAAAATGCTGCTAGGAGGGAACATCTTTCCTAATAGA
>NW_007783278.1:0-585 GCF_000696425.1 Galeopterus variegatus
AATTTTTCACAAACACATGAATTCTTTCCCAGGGAAATGCCATTCCCGGTGCACAACATTTCGGCTTCCTGGATTAACAGTGTGACACCACCAGAAGTTTTTCTCAGACCCATTTTTTGCAGTTATGTAGATATCATCCCATTAAGGACAGATGCTTTTAAATAATATTCATCCATACCCCAAATTTCTCTAATTAAGTCTACTATTCAATGTCTCTGTTTTGACTACTGAACTAAAGCCTTTGCAATTAGACCCAGTGGTTTTGAAATTGACATTTAGCATAAGTGGATTATCAGCAAAGCCAATATGATGTAGAAAGCATGCAATTTAATTTGAATGAGCAGCTTTTCCTTTCTAGATTCATCCAAAGTGTATATGGAAGTATCTCATTATGATTTGGTCCATATTAAACTAAGATCTAAAAATATGTCACAGACTCAAGATTAATATAAGGAGTGTGACTCAGCTCTCTTGTGGGAAATCTTTTTCTTTTTGATTGGATTTGCGATTCTCATAGGTGCATGAGCCTAGTTAGATCTTGGCAGCAGAGCATACTTTAATTGTATTCAGGAAGCACAGACTTAT
>NW_007783278.1:2684-2884 GCF_000696425.1 Galeopterus variegatus
TGATACTGTCATAGAAGAAAGGAGAATGGATGCTGGGTAGGTAAAACATAGCTTTCCACTCTATCAGTCTGAGGTCTAATTAGCTAAATGAATCATGGCATGAGTGAGTGGGAAGTAAGAGATGAGGTCAGAAGCTGTAGGAGGCTTAAGAGTAAAGGGGTGATGAAAGTGTCCCCTGAGGGGGCTACTTCTATTGGAGG
>NW_007783279.1:0-385 GCF_000696425.1 Galeopterus variegatus
AATTGTGTTTCTTCCTCTCTCTTTCTTTCATTCCTTCCTTCTTTCTTTTTTTATTTCTCTCTAGTTCTTACTTTTATATGTGATATTGTGATTTGGGGATCTCAACTATTTGTGGGGTCTCTACCATCTCCAATAGTTTTCATTCTCAATTGCCTAAGAGGCTCTACAGGTGTAATCTCATAAACACCTTTGCCTCTGTCTTCATCTCCCATGTCTCTATTCCTTCCTCACTCTGAGCTTGCCACACTGTCTTCTTTACTCTTCAAACATGCAGGCTTCGGGATTTGCCATTGCTAGTTTACTGTGCCTGAAATACTCATCTGTCAGGATCCCAAAGGTGATACTAGCTATCCCTTCACATCCTTCAGGTCTTTGTACAAAACCA
>NW_007783279.1:2250-2884 GCF_000696425.1 Galeopterus variegatus
TGAAAATGAACCCACATGGAAGAACAAAACTGCAAGAGGACAGTGGAGCACTAGAAAGGGTAAGTATGCAGTTAAATATATAACAATATGGACTCTTTGAAATAATATCTCATGGAATTTATAACATCTGTAGAAGTAAATTATATGAAAATAGTAGTAAAAAGGGGGGTGGGGTAAATAAAGTTATACTGTTTAAAGCTTCCTATATTGTCTTCAGAGTGGTAAAATTTCTAATTTAAGGTTTTTATAATAACTCAAGAATTAATGTTGTGGTCTCTAGGGTAACCACAAAAGAATAATACAGAAATGTTTAAATAAAAATGAGTAAAAGAGGACATATTATATAATTCAGAAATGAGTATTCCAAAAGAAGGAAAAATAAAGTAGCATGGAACAGAGGAGCCGAAACAAAAACAAACAGCAAGCTAGGAAACTCAAGTCCAACTATATTAGTATTACACTAAATGTGAATGGACAAAACATGCCAGCTAGAAGGTAGATATTGTCAGACTGGACTAAAAAAAATGCCCAACTATACACTGTCTCTTGGAGACAATTTTTGAATAGAATATTCTAAAAGGATTGAAAGTAAAAGAATAGAAAAACATATATTATGGAAATAATAACTAACAAA
>NW_007783280.1:0-367 GCF_000696425.1 Galeopterus variegatus
TTTACTGGTAACTTTTCTTCTATCAGTGTAGTTGAGTGAGGTGCAAGTTACTTGTAGATAGGCCCTGACTGCTACTGTGGTGGTGTATGGTCCTTGCTTGAGAGTAGGTGTGGTAGTGGCTATTACACCACCTTGGGTCCTGTTCCAGGATCTGTGACCTTAGAAGGAGTCATGGGACTCACTGCCCTCCAGGTCCAGGGGGAGGGTGGACCATGTGCTGCTGCTTGGGTCTCCTGGACTGAGCTTGTCTCTCGGCAGGGAGTGCTGCGAGGACCTTTGTCTTTTCTTCCAAACAACACTTATATTAGGGAATACCACATTGGCAATGTAACATAATTAATATAAGGAATTAGGCCATGCAGTAAGT
>NW_007783280.1:1835-2884 GCF_000696425.1 Galeopterus variegatus
TCCTTCTTTTCCCAAACAAAAGTATATTTGGCAAATGAACAACACTGATTGAAAGTATTATAAGATATATTGCTTCTTCTCTCTCCACTTCATCATCATGACTTCCTCATCTACCAACATTTATCCAGTTCTCTCTTGGCAATCGGTGGGTCCCAGGGAGATGTATGAAGCACAACATAATGATAGACCAAGAAGAAAATCTTCCAGCAATAAAATCAGCTGTTGTAACAGTTGGGAAGAAGGTTAATTGCTTTTCTACCTTCAAGAAGGAAAACACATGTGAGATCCAGCATGTCCCATCACATCTGATATGGAACACTAAGACTGTATGTAGATATATTCATGCACACACTTCATGCAAACATGTGTGTGCACATATTTCTGTAAAACTGATCAGTTTTATTTTATTGCACAGAAAATAACTCTTTATTTGTATAAATTAGGACTTATTTTCCTAAAAATAAACACTTCTATAAGGAAAAAAGACCTCATAAAATCTACAGTGGTTTATTTCTTAATTTCATTTTTAGATGGTTTGTTCTTAGTAAATAGAAATGTAATTAATTTTGTATGTTGATTTTGTATCCTATTACTTTACTGAATTTATTAGGTCTTATGGTTTTTATGGAGTCTTTAGAGTTTTCTATATATATGTAAGATTATGTCATCTGCAAATAGGGACAGTTTTACTTCTTTCTGATTCAGATGCCTTTTATTTATTTTTCTTGCCTAATTGCTCTGTCAAGGACTTCTAGTACTATGTTGAATAAAAGTGTTGAAAAAGTGTAATTTATTTTCCTAATCATACAGAAAAAGCTTTCAATTATTCACCATTAAGTATGATGTTAGTTGTGGGCTTGCAGTACATGGCCTTTATTATGTCAAGATGCATTCTTTTTATCCCTAATTTGTTGGCAGTTTTTGTCATGAAAGAAAGCTAAATTTTGTGAAATGCTTATTCTGTGTCTATTGTGATGAACATATAATTTTTATCCTCATTTTGTTAATGTGATGTATCATTTATTTATTTAAATCAATTCAATTTATGA
>NW_007783281.1:0-681 GCF_000696425.1 Galeopterus variegatus
ACTCCCCCATTACGGTATTTCTTTTCCTGTACCTGGCGTGTTTCATTTAACATAATTTTCTGCAAGCTCATCCGTGTTACTGCTAGTGGCAGAATTTCATTCTTTTTTTTTATCGCTAAGCAGTATTTCATTGTGTTTATATACCATATTTTTCTTGCCCAGTTGCTCGTTGATGGACAGTTAATTTTGTTACATATATTAGCTATTGTAAATAGAGCTGTGATGAACATGGGAGTGCAGGAATCCCTTCAACATGATGATTTCCATTTATTTGGGTATATTCTCAGAAGTGGGATTGCTGGATCACATGGTAGTTCTATCTGAAGTTGTTTGAGAAGACTCCATTCTGTTTTCCATAAAGTTTGTGCTTATTTATAGTCCCACCAACTGCATGGAAGAGTTTCCCTTTCTCCACATCCTCACCAGCATTTGTTATTCACCATCTTTTTGATTATAGCCAGTCTAGGGTGAGATGATATCTCAATATGGTTTTGATTTGCATTTCCCAGATGATTAGTGATGTCCAGTATTTTTTCATGTATCTGTTGGCCATTTGTTCGTCTTCCTTTGAAAAATGTCTGTTCAGCTCCTTTGCCCATTTTTTAATTGGATTTTTTTTAAATGTAAAGTTATTTAGTTCCTTGAATATTCTAGATATTAGTCCCTTGTTGGATGTGTAGT
>NW_007783281.1:2606-2884 GCF_000696425.1 Galeopterus variegatus
CAGTTAAGGCTAATTAAGCTACATTTTAGTATTTACTGATGATGTACAGGTGATTTTTTTTCCTCACCACTTTGAATTATTTCTCCCAAATGACAGTTGTTTTTAATCTGGCTTTAAGGATTGTAACTTACTTTTCTGGGTTACTTTTACCACATATTGTTGACATTCAGATACATCACTAGCCAGTGTACCATAACAACATGAATCATAGCTCTTTGTGTTCTCTAAGCTTAAAAAATGAATTTTGACAAAGAAGAAATTCCCGTATCTACTGAGTA
>NW_007783282.1:0-2884 GCF_000696425.1 Galeopterus variegatus
TGTCTTCAAGTCCAGTATTCTGTATTCTGCTTGATCTAGTCTGTCGAATTCTTCAGCTCCATGATTTTTGTTTGTTTTTTTTCAATGACATCTATCTCTTTGTTAAATTTCTCATTCAGATCATGAATTATTTTTCTGATTTCATTGAAAAATTTGTCTGTGTTCTTTTGTATCTTGTTGAGTTCCCGTAAAATTGTTATTTGAAATTCCTTTACAGGCATTTCATGACTATCCTTTTCTTAGGCATCTTTTATTGGAGGCTTAGTGTGTTTCTTTGGGGCCATTATGATTCCTCACTTTTTCACGTTTCTTGTGTCCCTACATTGATATCTGCACATCTAATGGAGTAGTTGCTTTTCTCAATTCTGTGGAGTAGATTTTGGAGAAATGAGTTTTTCCTGTAGGTGGGTCCTAGGGTATGACTGTTAGATATGATACATTGGCTTTGGTTTTGTGTGGACTCAGCAGTGTAGTCTAGGTGGAGTTTCTTTCATTGTAATCCTCTTCAGTGATGTCTGCAAATGCTTCAGTGGCCTACATTGTGGGAGTTTGTGCCAGCATTGGTGCTGTTTTGCTAGGGATGAAGACTCCAGGCTGGTTGTTGGGCCAGGTGTGTGCAGGCACAGAGGGCCAACAGGCTGTCCTGGTGGTCCCTCTGAGGTGCAGAGTTGCTGCCTGACTGGCTGTCTGGCTAGCCATGAGCACACAGCTCTGAGGTTGTCTCTCCCTAGCAGTGGTGTGCTGCCTGACCAGCTTTTAAGCTGAAAGCAGGTGAGCTTGAGTGTGGGTTGGGGAGGTCAAGCAGTCTGTCAGAGAATGTGCAGCTGCTGCCTGGCCAGGAGCTGGCATGTGTAGGTGCTCAGCTCCAATATTTTTGTTTGTTTTTTTTTCAATGACATCTATCTCTTTGTTAAATTTCTCGTTCAGATCATGAATTATTTTTCTGATTTCATTGAAAAATTCGGGGCCGGCCCGGTGGCGCACTGGATAGTGCGCTGCTTGGGAAGCGCGGCAGCGCTCCCAGTTGCTGCCTGACTGGCTGTCTGGCTAGCCATGAGCACACAGCTCTGAGGTTGTCTCTCCCTAGCAGTGGTGTGCTGCCTGACCAGCTTTTAAGCTGAAAGCAGGTGAGCTTGAGTGTGGGTTGGGGAGGTCAAGCAGTCTGTCAGAGAACGTGCAGCTGCTGCCTGGCCAGGAGCTGGCGTGTGTAGGTGCAGCAGGGTCAGGTGGCTCTATGGAGACCTGCTGGAGGAGGCAAAGCCACCACTTGATGTGCTGCCAAGCAGGGAGCAGGCATGCATGGGTGCGGCAAGACCCGGAAGCTCTATGCATGTCAGCCAGGGGGAGGTGGATCCCCTCCCAGATCAGCTGTCACGCCTAGAGTAGGCATGCATGAATGTGTGAAGGCTGCTAGGGTAGGGAGAGCCACCACCTGATCAGCTGTTGATCAGATAGCAGATGTGCCATGGGTATAGCAGGGCCTGCAGCTCTGTACAGGGCCACTGATCAGCTGTAGAACCTAAAGTAAGCCTGCAGGGGCGTCGCAGGGCTGTGCAGCTCTGTAGACACTTGCTGGGGGGAAGTGGAGCTGTTACCCAACCCATTGTTGTGCAGGGAGTAGGTGTGCACGTGTGCAGCAGGGCCCAGCAGCTCTCTGGAGGCCTGCATGGGGGAGGCAGAGCCACTGCCCCATCTGCTGTCGGGCAGGGAGCAGGCGTGCAGAGCTGCAGCGAGGTCTTGCAGTCCTGTGGAGGGCCCCTGGGCGAGGTGGAGTTACTGCTGGACTGGCACCTGTGGGCTCAGTGGGCCATTGGGCCATGCAGGGCGGGTGCAGGTGAATGTGGTAGACCAGCCACTGATTGGCGACTTCCCCACTGGGCAGGTCGGCTTCTTCTCCTGGTGTGGGGAGTTGCTGTGTGAGTTCAGATGCTGGGGTCTTGGTCTTTCTGTCTGGCCTAGGCTCCAGGAAGCCAGGGCCATGGTCCTGCAGGCACCTATGTGCACGTGGTAGAATGAAGGTGGGGCCTCAGGATGGAGGGGGTCATTTCCCACTGGCCCCCAGGGCAGCAGCCACTGTAGCAGCGGGTTTGTTTTCAAGGTGGCGCCAGGCTGAAGCCACTCAGGATGGGAGGGCAGGAGCTGCTCTATTGGGGCTTCTGCTATGAGGCTGTGCAGCTGCACAGATTCCCAGCTACTCTCCACATCAGGTTTGGGGCCTGTGAGGATTGGGGGACTCTCCTGTGGCAGGGATTGCTGGTGTTTGTGAAAGCAGCCAGGTTTTTCCAGCTTAACTTCTGTCTGTAAGGAGACGTCCCGCCTGATTCTGAGCAGGCCTCTGCAGGGGGACAGTGTGGCACAGGCAGGATGCCGGGCTCTGCTCTCTACCCTGGTCTTCCATGCTCCACAGGGATTTTGTCACTCCTTGCTGCTCTGCAGCCTACTTCTTCAGTCATCCCAGTCAGAACCCAGTTGTTTGTTTATTATTTGGGTCCCTTCCTTTGGTGGGATGGGATGTGCCAGACAACTCCAGCTGGCCATCTTGCTCTGCCTTCTTTCCCTAATTCAACTTGGGAAATGACTTATACCCTTCCCAGAGCTCCATAAATGTGCCCTCGCTGCAATTTCTCCTTCCCTCTCTCTAGGTATAAATGATTATCACGAATGATTATTGTGATTGATTATAGTGAGCTCTACTGCTTAGCACAGAATGTTCCCCAAAGTCTACGTTCCACAGGTAGGCTGCTGATGGCCACTGGGATGGGCCCTGCCCCCCTCGCCCCCATGGCACTGTAGCACTGCCCCCACGGATAACGCTTACGGCGCGCCAGGGAAATAGAGATTAGCCAGCACTGTGCAGTTATCGAGTACGTGCTGTTTCTGCCAT
>NW_007783283.1:0-425 GCF_000696425.1 Galeopterus variegatus
AATTATGTAAAATTGTGTGTCAGGCTTCTACATAATTTGTACAATTAGAAACAAATTCTGCCCTTCATTATGCATATTACCCTTTAATTTTGATATATACTACATATTTGAATATCTTGTCCTTTTCAAAACTTAAATATATGTACTCATGTTAAACAGTAAAGTCCTAGTAACTTTTCTCTATTCTCCTCATTTGGTTCCCACCTGACTTTTGCCTATAAGAACCACAGCCACAAAAATATCTAATGGGAAAGAATTTAAATCCACAAAAGCTTTCCTGGGCTGGCCACATAACTCAGTTGGGGAGAGCGTGGTGTTACAACACCAAGGTCAAAGGTTTGGATCCCCGTACCAGCCAACTGCCCCAAAAAACAACAGAGAAGAGCTGTCCTTTTCTGGCATTACTAAACTTGGTAAATTCCCCT
>NW_007783283.1:2643-2884 GCF_000696425.1 Galeopterus variegatus
GCAGTAGACAATAAATTACTTTATGTCACTAATTCCGAGTTATTGGCTACAGATTTTATTTTCAAATAATTTTTTAAAGAGGAATACTTAGATAAACCAAGCAATTTCTTCTCTGGCCTTATTTCATACCCACTCATCATAAATGGAATTTTTAGTAAAGTCCTAAGATAATATTTTTTAACTTATTCACAAAGCATATAGTGAGTATATACTATTTCAGGCCACAAAGGAAGAAAGGGAC
>NW_007783284.1:0-201 GCF_000696425.1 Galeopterus variegatus
ATAAATGCACAGCCTGTGCAGAGAGTGCCAAGTAATTGCATCCATTAGACAGGCATGATTTGACCTCATAATGTGTAGTAGTTACTGAGAAGACATAATGATATTAATAACAGTATTTATAGTAATGGCTAACATTTAATAAAAATTAAGTGCCAAGTACATGCAATTTGCATGTATCTCACTCAATCCTCATAAAACTAC
>NW_007783284.1:2201-2884 GCF_000696425.1 Galeopterus variegatus
TGAATAAATGTAAACTACTATTATTGTGTTCATGATGCTTGATAGACTTTACAATGCTATCGAAACAAATAAGAAGGAGAATTAGCCTATGGAATAATACAGCATGGTGAATTGTGAATAAAAGACATGTTCCTTTAAGTAAAACTTAAACTACAATGGGAAAATAGTATTTGACTCTAAAAGGTAACATTTATGGAGGAAGTAATTACTTCTTCAAATATCTAAAGTCACAGCAGTTCCAAAATAACCTTTCCCAGTTGAGTGAAAATCATAGTGTCGTATTATTTTTTTAAATTCCCATGTTAGCTTAACACAGAGAAACAAGTTTGGATTGCTTATTTGCCTGACTTTGAAATAAAAGGCAGGTCCAAAGCAGGACTCAGAATACTCTGAATTTAAAACATGGTAGATTTACTACAATTGCAAGAATAAAAACATATCATTTAAATTGCAAATATGCAAGACTGTAATATTTACATAGAAATTAAATTTCTTATTATCTAGAGCATTTTTTGATGAAATAAACACTTATTGAACACCTACGACATGCCACTGTAAATGATGCAAAAGACTTGGAGAAGAATAAAACATATTCTTTGTCTTTAAACATCATAAAGTCTAGCAAAGAAAGGTAGGCATATAATCAGGAAAATGCAGTGAAATGCTGGATGGACCATGGTAGT
>NW_007783285.1:0-541 GCF_000696425.1 Galeopterus variegatus
TTGATGAAAAATTGGCAATTATAAGGAATAAATCTTTGGCTGATGTTTCAGAATTTACACAACTGGTTTATATAGTTTTGTGAGTTCTAACATATATCTGAGAGAGATAACTTTCCTCTTTGTGAGTTTCAGTGAGCACATACCATTCTGATGTCCTCTTAATGTGATAGTTATGATAAGGTCCCAGAACAAGAATCAGGTAACTGGAAGTGGGTTAATATGAGAAGAGCCATCAAAGAAACAGAGAAATGAGCATATGCACACAAAACAGATGCACAGACACACACACATGCATGAGAAAATTTCTTAGCAGGAAGCTGGGTTTGAAGAGGTGCTGCTCATATTCGTGAGTACTTACTATGCTTTCTAGATGCTTGACCTTTCAACCTCATAGCATCCATATCACAGGCATTATTAGCATTATTTTCTAGATGAGGAAATGGAAACTCAGGATAATAACCTTCCCCAAATCACACAGCTAGTTACGTGGCAGATCACGACTTGAAAACCAGGTCCTCCTGTTCTCTTTGGTCATACTGAC
>NW_007783285.1:2505-2884 GCF_000696425.1 Galeopterus variegatus
TCTGGTGCCCCTTCAGTGCTTCATTGCGAGGCACTTCATGCATTTCTAATCTATACAATGACAGGAGGTGTCATTATCCACATTTTACAGATGAGAAAACCGCACCGTGGAAAGTTGAGTACCTTCCTAAGGGTGTCCAAATCTAAACAAAACATTCTCTCTACTCCCCCTTGGGAATGGTGTTAATCAGTAAAGTTCTCTTGCAGGTGATGAGCTTGAAGTCTTTCTCCCCGCTCCCATTTTTAAGAAGTCAGTACCATGGCTCAGCAGGAGTTTGGGATAAGTTGACATCCTGTTTGTGAACTATCTCAAAGGTCCGGAGGGACACTCGGAACAGTGCAACCAGCCTTATCCTCAAGGAACTCTCCAATCCTAGATG
>NW_007783286.1:0-2883 GCF_000696425.1 Galeopterus variegatus
AATTTACAAAGAGATTAATACTTCAAAAAAACATGTAGCAGAACTCCTGGAACTGAAATACCCATTCAATGAAATAAAAATCACAACTGAGAGCTTAAATGGCAGACGAGAGCAAGCAGAAGAAATAATTTCTGAACTCCAAATTGGTCTTTATGAAATAATCCAGGCAGAAAATAAATAAATAAAAATAAATAGATAGATAGATAGATAGATAGATAGATAGATAGATGAGAAAATCTAAAAGAACTAGCAGACAACCTTAAGCATACAAACATCTAAATCTTGGATGTTACAAAAGGGTAGGAGAAAGATAAAGGCATTGAAAATCTATTCAATGAAGTATTAATGGAAAACTTACCAGACAGAGGGAAATACACAGATCTTCAGATCCAAGAAGCTGAAAGATCCCCAAACAGATTCAATCCAAAAAAAAAAAAAAAAACTCTCCAAGAAACATTATAGTAAAAATGGCAAAGCTCAGAGACAAAGAGAGAATCCTAAAAGCATCAAGAGAATAGCATCAAGTCACTTATAAGGGTGCCCTCATCAGACTTCTTGACTGAAACAGGACAGGTTAGAATTAAAAGGGATGACATATTCAAAATGCTAAAAGAAAAAAGAAAAAGCCTGCCAGCCAATAATACTATATCCAGCAAGGCTATTCTTCAGAAAATAAGGATAAATAGTGTATTTCCCAGACAAACAAATACTGTGAGATTTTATCACCACTCAACCAGCCCTGCAAGTAATTTTCCAGGGATTTTTGCATCTGGAATCCAAAAAGTAATAATCACTACCACTAATACACACAAAGAATAAAATTCACTAGTAAACTACAAATGCAAATGAGAAGGAAAAGGAAACTAAATCTTACCACCCCTAAAAAAAACCCAACAAGTTTCAAAGATGAAAAGTAAAAGGGGAAGAAAGGAACAAAGTATATTTAAAACATGTAAACAAAAAGTGATAAAATGCCAGGAGTAAGACAAGACCTTTCAGTAACAACCCTAAATAGAAATGGAATAAATTCCCCAATCAAAAGACATAGACTGGATGATTGGATTAAAAAGCTAGACCCAACTATATGCTATCTATAAGAGACTCAACTCATTTGTAAAGACACACACAGACTAAGAGTGAAGAGAAAGAAAAAGATATGCTACTGAAATTGAAATCAAAAACAAACAGAGAAACAGGAGTAGCTAGCTAAGCTTATATCAGATAAGATAGATTTTAAACCAAAAACCATAAAAGAGACAAGGCCACTATACAATGATAACATAATCTATCCAGCAAGAAGACACATAACAATCATCAGTATACATACACCCAACACTGGAGCATCCAGATGTATAAAAGAAACACTGCTAGACCTAAGAAAAGAGAAAGATCCCTATACTATAATAGTTGAACACTAGACACCCCTCTGTCAACAACGGATAGATCATCTAGGCTACAAATCAGCAGAGGAACACAGGATTTAAATCACACTTTAGACCAATTGAACTTGGCTGATAGCTTCAGAACATTTCATCCAACCATCACAGAATACACATTCTTCTCATTAGCACATGGAACTTTCTCCAGGATAGACCACATGTTAGGTCACAAATCAAGCCTCAACAAATTAAAAAAATTGAAATCATTTGAAGTATCTTCTCAGAACACAGTGGATTAAAGCTAGAAATCAATAACAAGTGAAACTCTGGCAATGATACAAACACATTGATATTAAACAACATGCTCCTGAGTGACACATGAGTCCTAGAAGAAAGGAAAGAAGAAATCAAAACATTTCTCAAAACTGGTAAAAATAAAGACACATCACACCAAAACCTGTGGGACACTGCAAAAGCAGTATGAAGAGGGGAGTTTATTGCAATAAACACATATCAAATGAATAGAAGGATTTCAAATAAACATCCTAATGCTATACCTCAAAGAAGCAGAAAAACTAAAACTCAGTCCCAAAATTAGTAAATGGAAACAAAATGATTAAGATCAGAGTGGATCTTAATTAAATAGAAACTGAAAAAATGATACAAAAATCAATGAAACAAACATTTTATTTTTCAGAAGTTTATAATAATAAATGCTTGCATCTAAAAAATAGAAAGATTTCAAGTAAACTAACAGTACAGGTCAGAGAACTAAAAAATCAAAAACATTTCAATCCCAATGTTAGTAGATGGAAAGAAATATTTAAGATCAGAGGAGAACTAAATGATATAGAGACCCAAAAATTGATATAAAGATCAATGAAACAAAAAGTTGCTTTTTTGAGAAAATAAACAGAATAGACAAACCATTAGCAGGTGAACAAAAAATAAATAAATAAGTAAAAGGAGAGAGAAGACCTAAATTACAAATATCAGAAATGAAAAAGAAATGAAAACTAGTACCACAGAAATACACACACACACACGCAGACAAAATCATTAAAGACTATTACAAACATCTATATGCCAACAAATTTGAAAACCTAGAAGAAATGGATAAATTGCTAGACACATACAAACTACCAAGACTGAACAAAGAAGAAATAGAAAAGCTGAACAGACTCAAACAAGCAATGAGATTGAAGCAGTAATCAACAGTCTCCCAACAAAGGAAGGCCCAAGACTAGATGGCTTTACTGCTGGATTATACCAAACATTTAAAGAAGAAGTAATACCAATTCTCTTCAATCTATTCCAAAAAATTCAAATAGAGGCCACTCTGTCAAACTCATGCTATGAGGCCAGCATCACTTTGATACCAAATACAGACAAAGACACAACAACAAAAAAAGAATAATACAGGCCAATATTTCTTATGAACACGGTCACAAAAATACTCGAAATAAACTAGCAATCAGAATACAGCAACACATCAAAAATATTA
>NW_007783287.1:0-217 GCF_000696425.1 Galeopterus variegatus
ATAGCAGCTTTATCTGTAATAGATAAAAAGTAGAAACAACACAAATGCCCCACCAATAGGAAATGTAAAAACAAGTTGTGGTATATCCATACAATGGAACACTACTGAGCAATAAAATGATCAAACCATTGATACACATAACATGTATTAATCTCTAAATAATTATGTAAATGAAAGAAGCCAGATACAGTAGAGATTTTACCATTCCATTTACACT
>NW_007783287.1:2429-2883 GCF_000696425.1 Galeopterus variegatus
AAACTGGAGTAAATTATTTGTAGAAAAGAATAATTTATGCCCATAGAAAGTTACACTTATAGAGTTTACAAATTTTCTGAACATTGACTTTCTGTGTGAGTTATCTGCCAAGAATAAACTTTTTAAAATCAGATTTATAGGAAAAGAGAGTTTTAAGTGCACTGGCTTGTTCAAACTGTTTGATTATGAAGACTTTAGAAATTTAGGAAGTGTATCTGTATCTGTACACCTTCCCTTTCATTTATAATAAATAATACTATGCAGTTGTCATTTTGCAGTTACAGTAGCAAAACATGCTTTAATATAGTGAGTCATATGTTGTGGGGTCAGAAACGCAATAAACAAAAATAAGATCATACTCATTTTTGTTGAAATTGACTTCTTATAACTTTATAGTTTTTAATAGGCAATTAAGTGTTATAAATATTGAAGGGGCCAGCCTGTGGCTCACTTG
>NW_007783288.1:0-1615 GCF_000696425.1 Galeopterus variegatus
AAAAAAAAAAAAAAAAAAGCTTCATTTGGGAGAAACTACTTGTAAATATAATGAATGCGGGAAAGCCTTTTATAACTCAGCTCTCCTTGACCAAGAGAGAACTCAGGTATTGAGGAAAACATTTCAATGTGATGTATGTGGGAAAGTATTCTATAAAAAGTCTGAACTCACTAAACATCAGCAAATACACACAGCAGAAAAATCCTACAAATGTAAAGAATGTGGTAAGTCCTTCATGAAGAAGTTATCTCTTACAGTCCACAAAAGGACACAAACAGGGGAGAAGCTTTATACATGTAATGACTGTGGAAAAACTTTTCACCAGAACTCACTCTTCAGAAGTCGTCAGAGAACTTACACAGGTGACAAACCATATGAATGTAATGAATGTAGGAAATCTTTTTCCCAAAAATCACACATCAGCATGCATCAGAGAATTCATACAGGTGAGAAACCATATCAGTGTAAAGAATGTGGAACTTTTACTATAAGTCACACCTCAGCAGGCATCAGAATTCACACAGGTGAAAGGCCTTATAAATGCAATGAGTGTGGAAAACCTTTTCCTGTAAGTCAAACCTCCCTGCACATCAGAGAACTCACACAGGTGAGAAACTGTATGAATGTAAGGAATGTAGAAAATCTTCTTCTATAAATCACACCTCAATAGACATAAGAGAATTCACTCAGGTGAAAGCCCCTATAAATGCAATGAGTGTGGAAGAACCTTTCACCAGAAGTCAGTCCTCAGTATGCATCAGGTAATTCACACAAATGAGAAGCTCAATGAATGTAATGAGTGCGGAAAAGCCTTTCACCGGAAGTCAATCCTCAGTACACATCAGAGAATCCACACAGGTGAGAAACCATATGACTGTAAGGAACGTGGTAAATCTTTCTTCTACAAATCACACCTCAATAGACATAAGAGAATTCACTCAGGTGAAAGCCCCTATAAATGCAATGAGTGTGGAAGAACCTTTCACCAGAAGTCAGTCCTCAGTATGCATCAGAGAATCCATACAGGGGAGAAGCCCTATGAATGTAATGAGTGTGGAAAAACCTTTCACTGGAAGTCAGACCTCAGGAAGCATCAGAGAATTCACACAGGGGAAGAAAGGCCCTATAAATGTAGTGAGTGTGGAAAAACCTTTTACTATAAGTCACACCTCAGCAGGCATCAGAATTCACACAGGTGAAAGGCCTTATAAATGCAATGAGTGTGGAAAACCTTTTCCTGTAAGTCAAACCTCCCTGCACATCAGAGAACTCACACAGGTGAGAAACCATATGACTTTAAGGAACCTGGTAAATCTTTCTTCTACAAATCACACCTCAATAGACATAAGATAATTCACACTGAAGAAAGTCCCTATGAATGTAATGAGTGTGGAAAAACCTTTCACTGGAAGTCAGACCTCAGGAAGCATCAGAGAATTCACACAGGGGAAGAAAGGCCCTATAAATGTAGTGAGTGTGGAAAAACCTTTTACTATAAGTCACACCTCAACAGGCATCAGAATTCACACAGGTGAAAGGCCCTATAAATGCAATGAGTGTGGAAAAACCTTTTCCTGTAAGTCAAACCTCCGTGCACATCAGAGAACTCACACAG
>NW_007783288.1:2287-2883 GCF_000696425.1 Galeopterus variegatus
AGGAAACAAGTGTTGAACATTACTTTCAGGGCTGGCAAAAGAAAAAATCCATGCAGTTCTTTCTGGTTTCTTACGCCCTCTGGGACCAAAGTGCACATGACCCTCACGGTGGTCTTTAGAGGCCCAGGTGGGAGAATGCCACTATGATTTAAGACAGAAGGAATTGATTGTAGAAAGCAGGAGTCTTCCCACCTTTATTCCCAAACCTTCCATTTGTACTTTATATGAGTGAGAAATAAACATTTACTCTGATGAGCCATTGTATGTGTGACCTGTTTGCATTAGAACACAACAAGCCAACTGTAGCTAATTGACTCTATGAACTTCCCGAGAGAAGTTACCAGTTCTTGCAGATGAGAAGATTCACATGGGAGAGTGACCTGTTTGCCACCTTTTATTCTGAAGTCAGTTGATGGAAAAATCAAAGAAAGCATGGGGAGGTACAGTGCTAAAAATTGGTAACAACTTATTAGGAAGCACCTTACTGAATGCTGAGAATAAAGTAAATGTTCGCAAATATCTTTAATGTGTCAATATTTTCAACAAATCTTCCAAGTTCCTTATATATCCAAGACTTTGAAATGAAGGGAAAACTA
>NW_007783289.1:0-343 GCF_000696425.1 Galeopterus variegatus
CCACCAACAGTGCAGGAGTGTTCCCTTCTCTCCACACCCTTGTCAGCATTTGTTATTCACCATCTTTTTTGATTATAGCCAGCCTAACTGGGGTGACGTGGTATCTGAATGTAGTTTTAATTTGTATTTCCCTGATGACTAGTGATGTTGAGCATTTTTTCATGTATCTGTTGGCCATTGTATGTCTTCCTTTGAAAAATGTCCATTGAGCTCCTTTGACTATTTTTCAATTGGGTCATGTATTTTTTATTGTATAATTGCTTGAGTTCTATGTATATTCTAGATATCAGTCCCTTGTTGGATGCATAGTTGGCAAAAATTTTCTCCCACTCTGTAGGTTGTC
>NW_007783289.1:2628-2883 GCF_000696425.1 Galeopterus variegatus
TTTATCTCCAGTTTTAGTCCATTGTGGTCTGAAAAGATTGTTGGAATGATTTTAATTTTTTAAAATTTGCTGAGACTAGATTTGTGACCTAACATGTGGTCTCTCCTGGAGAATTACCGTGAGCTGATGAGAAGAAAATGTATTCTTTAGCTGTTGGGTGAAATGCTCTGTATTTATCTGCCAAGTCCAGTTCATCTAGGGTGTAGATTAAATCCTGTGTCTATTTGTTGACTTGTTGCCTGGAAGTCCTGTCCC
>NW_007783290.1:0-2883 GCF_000696425.1 Galeopterus variegatus
GCATTTCTTATCTGTTATGTTAAACTAGTTCTCACCATCTACTGTGACTCTGCCCTTGAATTCTTTCCTGTGGTGGAGTCAATCTGGTAAGAGGACTGGGTGAGTTGAGGCCTACTATCGAGCCCCCAGACCCTACCTTTGACATCACTTCTATCTCTCAGCAAGGCCTCAGAGCCCTGCCCAGCCCTTCACAATCATGGGGCAGCACTGGCAACATTTGCCTTGCTTGCCCCAGGCTGCACCCTCACTGCACCTTCCTGGTGAGGGGAGCTGTCTCCTCATCAGACAAGTAATACAAACAGGAGGCTCTTGGGAGAGGCCTGAAGACTCACACTTCTCAATATTACTTTTACCTTAGGTTCATTTTTCTGACTTTGGGGCACAGAATTTAGATTTGTCTACCTGCAGGTCTCCATATTAGAAGGCTGTATTGTCTTTCCTCTGTGTTTTCAGGTGTCACAGAAGTCCAAAACTCTGCAAGAAGTAGCCAGCATGCTCCAACATAGTACTGCTTTCCTACTAAATGCACCAGTGCTACAGTCTCAGAAAGCAAAGTTTAAGGGCCGAGGAACAATAGCCCACAGTTTAACTAGTTGCTTTAATTCTATATAACAAGAATTAAATACTTCCCAGCCTAGGATGTAAGGCTTATTATTGCTTCCAACCTTAACTCTTTGTCGGGAACCATTTCACACTTCTGTGTCTGCTAATTATTATGTCCAGCTTCTGCTACTAGATTCTGTAACAGTTACTTTTCTTCTGGTTGCAAGTATTGAAAAAGATAATTAAAGCTGGCTTATGTATAAAGCAAATTTATTATTCACGTAAGTATAATTCCAAAGATACTGCTGGCTTTAAGTGTCTCATGATTCAGCAGCTAGTGAGGACCTGATTTGTTCTGCCTTCAACATTATTGGCTTTACCCTAAGCCTGGCTGTCCTTGAGGTCTAAAGAACCTGTCAGCAAGTCCCAGGGTTACAATTTTTTTTTCATTCAGCTCTGCATAAAAGTGAGCATTTGTTTAATTTTTACTATTAAATGTCCAGAGATTCTCTCTTTTTAAAACAATTTAGATTACATCTCTGCCCTGTTACCAATCCCTGTGTTCACGGAATGGATGGTAGTGTTGGCTTATCCTAGGTCATTTGGTATGTCTCTGGATCTAGAGGTATAGTTGAATTACCCAGAATCAAATGGATTCCTAAACAGTAATTAGAAGCTCTGGGAAAGGGAAAGTAAGAGATGGTTGCTAAGAAGACATCCAATAAATGTCCACTTATATTTATTTAAATAACATCTTTCCCCTTACTGGGTAAAGTATATGTATCATGTACATTTGTCTCGTTTCCTTAGCAACTAAAACAATGCAATTTATTCCTAGTCTGGGAATGAACATCACTCTGATAGTGTTTGCTGTTAACTGGATACACTTCACATTAAACACATATAAAAAGTAAAGCAAAAGTTGGTTTACAGACACAGATTAGGGTGATTCTTTTACTTCTTATTTCAGGATTCTTGAACTTGAAATACTCTTTTCAGAGATATCTAAATATCTCACCCCCTGATTTTTTCCTTTTTCCCAAGGTCACCTCTTCAATGAGGCCTTAGCTAAACATAAGTCTCTCCCCCCTGCACCATTTCCTATTATCTTTTCTTTTATCAGCTTTATTGAGCTATGATACATATTATAAAACCACCCATTTAAAATGTGCAGTTTGATAGATTGTCAGCATATTCACAAATACATGTGACCATCACCACAGTTGATTTTAGAACATTTCATCACCTCAGAAACTTTATACCATTTAAATATCGCCCCCTTATCTACCCCAACCCTAAGCAACCACAAATTTACTTTGTCTCTATACATTTTTTCAATTCTGAACTTTCCGTAAGAATGGGATCATATAGTATATGTCCTTTGTGATTGACTTTTTTGCTTAGCAGAATGTATTCAAGGTTCATCCATGACATGATATATATCAGTATTTTATTCCTTCCTATTGTTAAATAATGTTTCATTATACGAAGTACCACATTTGTTCATACATTTTTCTGTTGATGAATGTTTGGATTATTCCTCCTTTTAGCTATTGTGAGTAAAGCTGCTATAAACATTCATATATGAGTTTCTGTGTGGAAACATATGTTTTTGTTTCTCTTGGGTATACATGCAGGAGTGGAATTGCTAGGGCACATGGTAGCTTTATGTTTAATCATTTGAGAAACTGCCAAACTGTTTCCCAAAGTGGCTGTAACATTTTACATTTCCACTTGCAGTGTATAAAGGTTTTGATTTTTCCGCAGCCCCACCAATACAAGTATCTGGTATTTGTATTCTAGCCATCCTAATGGGTGTAAAATAACTGATTGATTTACCTTGATTGTGATTTGCATTTCCCTCATGACTAATGATGTTGAGCATCTCTGCATGTGCTTATTAGCCATTAGTATGTCTTCCTTAGAGCCAATACAAGTATCTGGTATTTGTATTCTAGCCATCCTAATGGGTGTAAAATAACTGATTGATTTACCTTGATTGTGATTTGCATTTCCCTCGTGACTAATGATGTTGAGCATCTCTGCATGTGCTTATTAGCCATTAGTATGTCTTCCTTAGAGAAATATCTATTCAAATCCTTTACCCATTTTTTAATTGGGTTATTTGTCATTTCATTATTGAGTCATAAAAGTTTTTTTCTGTATTCGAGATAAAGTCCCTTATCAGATATATGATTTGCAAATATCTTCTTCTATTCTGTGGGTTGTCTTTTCATTTTTTTGATGATGTTCTTTGAAGTTCATATTTTTAGCTTTTTTTTTTTTTTGTGACCGGTAAGGGGATTGCAACCCTTGGTGTGGTGTCGCCCGCACCGCGCT
>NW_007783291.1:0-2883 GCF_000696425.1 Galeopterus variegatus
GCAGACTTTGACCGATAAAAATGCCTAGCTCTGTGATATAATTTGTAAATAATTGCAGAATAATTTGTAAATGTTTCATTAGATAAAAATTTTAAAAATCTATGATAAATTTTCAAGTTGTGAAGAATGAGCCAGAGGAAGTCTCATAAGATATAGAGGAAGCAGCCTTTTAGATACCTCTACTCGTTTCTACATATTACTCAGAAAGTTCCTGGGACTTCCATGGTGCCTCCAAAAGTACAGTACATTATTTTCATTTATTCAACCCTTCATTTGTCAAATATTTATTAAACTTTAAACATTTAGTACATAAAGCTCACAGCAGTGGTGTTGGCATCACAACTTGAAAATGTCTTGTGATAGTCTCTGTCCAAAGGAGAGATGTTTTGCTATACTTACTGCACCTGTTTTTTTTTTTTTTTCTCTTTTTTTTTTTTTTTCTCTTTTTTTTTTTTTTTCTCTTTTTTTTTTTTTTTCTCTTTTTTTTTTTTTTTCTCTTTTTTTTTTTTTTTCTCTTTTTTTTTTTTTTTCTCTTTTTTTTTTTTTTTCTCTTTTTTTTTTTTTTTCTCTTTTTTTTTTTTTTTCTCTTTTTTTTTTTTTTTCTCTTTTTTTTTTTTTTTCTCCCTTTTTTGTCTTTTTTCGTGACCAGCATCGGATCGCAACCCTCAGTGTTGCGCCCGTACCGGACCAGGACCGGCAACGGAATCACAACCCTTGGTGTTGCTCCCGCACCTTGCACAGCCAGTGAGTGGCCGGTCTGTATGTGGGATCCGAACCCTCGGCGGGAGTGCCGCTGTGCTTCCCAAGCAGCGCACTGTAGCAGTGCGCCACTGGGCCGGCCCTGTGCATGACTACTTCTATGTAAGAAATCCAAACTTCACTCATGCTACCACAGGTTGTTTAAAATTCACTTCAGTGTTTTCCACACCTGCCTTCATTTTCTTTCTGTACCTCCTCATGGTTTATACACACACACTTCTAATTTACACATCCCAAGGGGCAGTCACTCTAGAGTTCTCAAGATAATGGTCTCGATGGCTGATGCAACTCGAGGTGAGTCTGGATATGAATCAAAGAACCCTACCAAACTTTACCCAGACCTTTTAGCTGTTGGAAAATAAATAAGACTAGACAAGGTCTTTAATTTTCCAGAGGAGATTGAATGCCCTATGCTGAAGTCAGGATTCAATGGGGCGGTGAGGTAGAATTGTTTTTCTTGGCCCTTATGGATACTGGTGCACAGGTGACTGTGGTCTCTGCAACCTCTGGCACTAGAATGAGGAGGAAACAGTGCTGTCATGCACCACATAACATTTTTGTCAACAACAGACTATATACATGAAGGTGGTCAAAAAGATCATAATGGCTATACCATATAGCCCAGGTGTATAGTAGGGTATACCATCCAAGTTTGTGTAAGTACACCCTATGATGTTCACACAATGATGAAATCACCTAACAATTAATTTCTTGGAATGCATACCTGTTGTTACTCTACACACAACTGTACTGTTCTCTGGTGGTGGATCTGAGGCCACCATGACCAGGACCCTTACAAAAGCCAGCTGTGAGTGAGTCCCTTTGGGCCCCTACTTTGTCCAAAGGGCTCCATTGAATTCTAACTGCAGTTTCCACATTCTCCAGCTTTGGACCCATAAGATCGATTGATTCTGGCCAGTTATCCATACCATACAAGACCATATTTGTTTTCTGTTTGGATTTCCTAGCTCCACTGAATTCTAACTGCAGTTTCCACATTCTCCAGCTTTGGACCCATAAGATCAATTGATTCTGGCCAGTTATCCATACCATACAAGACCATATTTGTTTTCTGTTTGGATTTCCTGAGCACATGGCATTTAATAATGGCCCCAGATTTGCATGGACCCCATTCATAAGACATAAAATGAACTCTTTATGGTCTGTAATACTTCCAAGCCACAGGAATTATTTAAAATTTTAACAGATGCATAATGAACAGACTTAAACGAGTGATGGGAGGGGACAGGATAACCCTAGCCTGACTAGATATCTCATGTGAACAGTCTGGGGTCTCAATGCAACAATTCCCTGAAAATGGGTACTTCTTATTTGTACAATATAATTGACCAGAATTTCTTCCCCCTTTCTTCAACTGGATTGTCCTTCTTTTACAATTATTGACATCTCAGTCTCTATGGAGTGTACTGCAAGGGCCCTTCATCTCCTTTTACACCTTTCTGAAGACTCAAATGGATGGGAAATTAGGATGGCTATTAAATAGCAAAGGGAGAGAGACAGCAACCTCCTTCTCCATTTATCTCCCAAGTTTGGAACATGGGTATTCGCCCACAAGAACCTTGAAAATAATTACCATCAGTTTAAGGTCTCTCTTTCAACTTTTCCTTTAAAATGCCCCTGCTGTGTTTCTCTGGCTAGTCTCATGTGGTGGATTATCAGTACATAAAATAGAAAGTTTTACTAAACTGCAAGAGGATCCAAGCCAGAAGATTTGTGTTTACCATGCTGGGGGTTGGATCAAGGGTTCTATCCTTGTTCATCATACAGGTCAGACGTCCCATGACACAGTCAATGAAGAGTCATCTGCCGTGACTGATAGGATGTGAGCTCATTTAGATCCAAGTGCTTGGATATAAAGGAGTAAGGAGCAAGGTAGCCTCTGTTACTACTGCCTCACTGAATTCATTGATGCACTTTTTCCAAGTAGTTGCCATTTCCCTGAATTTGATGAGCTATGCATTGCTCAATCACACAGAAAAATAGCTGAGTGCTGTACCGATAATACTATATTGAATATTCCTCCAACCACAGACCTTTATGGTATCTCAACAATGTTCTTAATCTGGTCTTAATGTGCTTTGGCATAACTGGATTCTGATACTG
>NW_007783292.1:0-410 GCF_000696425.1 Galeopterus variegatus
GAGACTTTACCCAAAGAATCTGTTAACACCAAGCCAGAGGGGTCCCTCTGCTCAACCCCCACCCCAACATCTCCTTACACTTCATCCATATTAGGACCCACAAAATTAAAAATCTCCAGGACCTCCACTTTCCCCCCAATCCCAGAAGAAGGATGATCTTTCCGCCCAGCGATTGTCCTCTCACTCCTGCAGGCCCACTTCATGTCCTTCACACAGGAGCTGCTCTAAGACCGGTCCTGAACTGCCACCTCCAGGGTTGAAGACATCCTTGAGTGGGTAACTGAATTAGCCTGGCAGGGTGCCCTCTGTGATTACACCCCTGACGAGATTACCCTCTACTCCTTTTTCTTACTATGCACCCTCTCAACCTCTCAGCCCCTGAATGCTTGCCTTTTCTCTTCCTCCTGCCT
>NW_007783292.1:2335-2883 GCF_000696425.1 Galeopterus variegatus
TATGCCCCCAGTATGAATCTGGCCCGCACATCATGGGAGGAGGAGGGGACAATTAGCTTTGAACCTCATGAATATTCTTAACAAATAAATAAATAAATAAATAATAAATAAATAAATAAAGACTAACAACAACAACAACAACAAAAACTACTGGATAGCTCTTTCCAAAGAGGATTCTGCTGGAGTCCAGTGCCCACCCCCCGAATAAAAATATTTCTGCTTCGCCCAAACCACTCACCTAGGCTATAGCGATAGGGGAGGACGTCAAGACAAAACACATCGGATCCCTGACCACTATGGGACTTATCCTTCTTCTTGGTCCCTGTCTCTTTCAGTGTTTCTCTAGTTTCTTACAGGAACATATTCAGGCCTTCCCCAATAAAAAGGTCACTGAATTCTTCATGGGTGGAGGATATCAGCCCCTCAGAATCAGCAACCCTTCCCTGGAAGAATACAGCCTCCCCACACGAAACCAGTACCCCACCACCTAATTGTTTTACCCGCCAACATAAATCTTTAATTTTTTCATATCTTCACCCATCTCCAGA
>NW_007783293.1:0-675 GCF_000696425.1 Galeopterus variegatus
AGGGACTGATCCACAAAAAAGTAAATTCTGATTCAGGCCAATATCATCAGGGCACTTCCTTATCTAGAGGCTGGTGACCAATAAGAGCTACTGTTAACTCAACCTGGGTATAAGAAATATACCAATGTCCTATTTTTATTTCAGTTGGAGAGATTGTTCCCTTATTTTACTAAGGAACTCATAACGCATTATAAAAATATTAAATGAATGTTGATGCAAAAATATCACCTTAAGATAGCTATTTTTACATGTCCTCTCCAGATTTTAGTTCCTCAAGTGCATTTTTGCTTGTTTATTTTGTAGCATTTGTCTTTAGCACAGGAGCAGCTGATAGGCTTTTCTTCTCACCCATTCTTTGCATTCACTTCTTAGATCTCAGTGCCTGTCTTACGTTGAGCCCCATTCAAATTCATCTCCTCTACTTCAGTTAATGGACAATCTGTTAAAATATTTGTGGATCCTGCCTGGGTCTTTTATCTGAAGTGTCTGGGATGAAATGGCAACCAACCTATAAACCAAAGGGTATAGGAGAGTAAGTGTGTGCCTAGCTCAATGCTCAGTGCGTAAGGGAATCTGGGACGGGGCACTGGAGAAGGCTCTGGAGAAGGTAGACACTCTGGAGGAGCCTAAATGGCTGTGATCATCATGCTACAGATGAATGTTGAAAGCATGCAG
>NW_007783293.1:2482-2883 GCF_000696425.1 Galeopterus variegatus
ACCTGGGCTTTGGATCTTTTCCTCCTCCCTCTCTCAGAACCTTGCCACTCCTAATTTTCTTCCTCTCTCCTAGGTTTTAAGTAAGTTCTTCTAACCTGCATCTGACATTTCAACATATTCACATTCTCACATGTTGCTGCATTTGAGGAACAGAAAGAAGACAAGGATTGCCAGAGGGGAGCAAGTAAAGGTGGAAAGTTAGAAAATAAGGTCAAGGAGATGGGCAAAGAATGAGGGCCTTCCAGGCCATGAGAGAAATGCTGGAATGTTTTCTCCACGTGATGAGAAGCCATAGAAGAATATCAAGCAGGAGAATATGATATGATTTACACTTAAAAATTTTTCTCTGGCTGCTTTGCTGAGAACTGACAGGAGTGCAGCAAGAGTAGAAAGAAGGTAAC
>NW_007783294.1:0-2883 GCF_000696425.1 Galeopterus variegatus
CCTCATTCAGACCGGTGCCCGCCCCCGGGCTGAGCGCGCCGCGGGAGCACCACCGAGGGTTGCGATCCCGTTGCCGGTCCCCGGTCCGGTACGGGGGCAACACTGAGGGTTGCGATCCGTTGCCGGACACGGAAAAAGACAAAAGACAAAAAAAAAAAAAAAAAGTTAAGTATTTCATTGCAAATTTCCCTGAGAATAAGGTTAAACTATTCATCACAGGATTGCATAAAACTAAGCAACAACAATGAAAAAACCAAGCACATAATATTAGAAATATCAACCAGGCATTGATAGACAGATAAATTGGGGCTGGACAGTCAGCTCAGCTGGTTAGAGTGTGGTGCTGATAACACCAAGGTCCAGGGTTCAATCCCTGTACCAGCCAGCTGCCAAAAAAAAAAAGAAAAAACTAAGAGAGATAAATTGATAAAACAGAGAAAAGGCACCAGTGACCAATTTATAGTAGACTAGCATAAACTGCTAAATTTGATACTGAACTTTATTTTTTATGTATTTCATTGCCTAAGCCCCACAGAATTACATGAGGACAGAGGACTTGACTCATAGTAGCAGCTCAAAAAATATTTACTCAATTAGTAAATGAACTTTTAGAGACATTAGGCAATGACAGTTTCAGGCCATCCATTTCTAATAAATTCATGCCAAAATAACACCTTGTTCTTTATCCACATTTAAGTCTAAGAGGTAAAGTGTTTGAAGTCCTAATCTTCTGATCAACTACTGACCAACAACTCTGATCCTAAGGGGAAGATTGTCTTCCACACTTACTCAAGCTGGGATACACAGTTTTCCTTTAATTAATCTATTTCCTTGGTTAAGATTATGTTTGTGGAGGAAGAACTATTTATATAGGAGATATAATTCCATAAGTACTATTGTGGCCAGTTGGAAACTTTACTGACCACTCTGTAATTACATGAAATGCTTTTCTTTCTGCCAGTTCATAAGATGATGATTATACAGACACTAATCTTAGGGCAAAATCTGATAATCAGGGGACCAGAAATATTTTTAAACATTCATTAATTATTACAATAATAAAACTCTATATATCCCAACATAAAAGTTAATCAAAAGTTTGTTTCACTGAAAAATATGACAAGTTAAGGGTTTCAATAAAAGAATAAGAAGCTAAGGCAAAAATAAAATCTGTAGAGAGAGGAAACTCACTAGTCAGAATTGCTGGGTAAACAAGTCTCATTTAGCAGATTATAAACTGCCATTTTTGATATACAAGGTGCACTACGGAACGTGAATTTTTATAGTAATAAAAATAACACACTGGATTGGACTCCTGTGAGGATTAAATGAGATAAAGCATTAAGGCACATAAACTGGCTAATTAATGGTAGGTATTTCTGTTAGTAATATTCCTAACAATAACCTTAAGAGATAGGAATTATTATTACTGTTTTACAGATAAGGAAACTCAGGCTAAGGTGGAGAAAGTAATTTGCCCAAGATTACATAATTTAAAAGTAATACAATGAGTAATTGAACATGTTCATATGATTTCAAAGCCCACATTCTTAACTACTGGCTTACATATAAAGAGGCTCTACACAAAAAAGCACTGTTATATAAATAGGACAAAATGGGATAAACTATGGAGAATAAAGGGCCAACATTACCTAAAAACTGTAGCACACTGCTGAAACCACTGTAAATCCAGTCAAATATGAAGGACATATCCAAATCTTATAGGGTCTGAAAAAGAGTTTTGAATTTAGTAGTCAGTATCAAACACCAATATATATTAAATGCTAACAGTGGTAAAACACTAACTTTGAGTAAATAATCCTATAATAATCTTACTACAAAGAGTAAAACACTCTTATCCAGGCTGGTCTAACATGACTTATATGGATGCATAAAAAAACAAAATGCCATTAAAATACCAAGTAGTGGGTTGGCTGGTTAGCTCTTGGTTAGAGCATAGTGCTGATAACACCAAGGTCCAGGGTTTGATCCCTGTACCAACCAGCTACCAAAACAAATAAAAAATAAAATTAATTAATTTAATTAAATACCAAGTAGAGACCATTCTCTGCCCATCAAAGTAGCAAGAAAAAGAATTATGTAGGCCAGTTAATTCAGTTGTTTAGACTGTGGTGTAGTAACACCAAGGTCAAGAGTTCAGATTCCCACACCCGCCAGCCACCAAAAAAAAAAAAAAAAAGAAAGAAAGAAAGAAAAAGAAAAAGAATTATAACAGCTATGACTAGAAAGAATGTGGTAAAAGAGGCACAGTTAGTGGCAGTATAAACTGGTATAATTCTTTTTCAAAGCCAACTTGGCGGTAATATATCTGTTGATCACATTTGACCCAAGAATTCTACTCTTAGAAATTGCCCTAAATATAGAAAAGCTTTATGTATTAAGATGTGCATCACAAATGTTACTTAAGAAAAATTTTGACAAGGGTTCAGATCCCCATACCAGCCAGTTGCCTAAAATAAGATAAAAATTTTAAAAAAATTTTAAAGATAAAATTTTGGAAATATCTAGGTTCAACAATAAGTTAAATAAATTACGGACTGGCCCGTGGCTCACTCGGGAGAGTGTGGTGCTGATAACACCAGGGCCCCGGGTTCGGATCCCATATAGGGATGGCTGGTTTGCTCAGTGGGTGAGCGTGGTGCTGACAACACCAAGTCAAAGGTTAAGATCCCCTTACGGGTCATCTTTATAAAAAAAAAAAAAAGAGAGAGAGAGAAATAGGATTTCGTTTGTTTTTTTGAGGGGGGGGCAGCTGGCTGTCATTGGGATCTGAACCATTGACCTCAGTGTTATAATGGTTTTTCTTTTTTAATGCATAATATAAAGTACCAGGGCCGGCTCGTGGCTCACTTGGGAGAGTGC
>NW_007783295.1:0-1502 GCF_000696425.1 Galeopterus variegatus
AAAAAAAAAAAAAATTAATAATTTAAAAAAAAATAAATGAGTAAAAGAAAAGACACTTGAAAGTTAGCTGCATATTCCTTTTCAGAAAGATGTTGAGTTTTGTAGCTTTAAGGAAAAGATCCTATTATTTTATAATAGCTCAAATACTGCAAAATAGAAACCAGAAGCAAAGGATCCTGACAGTTAAAATGTTGTTTCATTTAAAAAAATCTCTAACTTTACTATACATTTGTGTTTCATTTATTTATGTTAGTTTTTTATTTTATGCTCCAAATTAAATTTCCCTCAAATTTCTAATAATAATAAAGAAAAGCCTGGTTTTTCCAATTTCTCCAAAGTCAAATACTTTAAGAGTAGAAAAGGGGCAGACAATAATTTAAAGTTATGTATATCTTCCAGAAAAATCTATATTTAGTTCATTTTATGTTCAAGTGGTGAGAATTAATTATCATTGGTACAATTTTATATTACATGTCATAGAATCATAGCACATCTCATCTGAAGAGGATGTGATTCAGAACCAGACGTTTGTGTTCAAGTGCAAAACCCCCTAAAAGTAAAAGATGTCAGAGGGTAAGGATAAATCAGCCTTAGTGCATATTCCAAGACTACAAGAACTATTTGGTAATTGCTTCTATTAAGAAATAGCTTAGTGCGAGCTAAGCTGAAATATTGATTAGAATGTAATTCCATGCCATTCTAAATTAGAATTGTATTAGTTTTACATTAAAAGGTTTTTTTTGCACTTCTCTAAATTCATGCTAGTCACATCATCAATACATCAAAATTCCCCTAATTAGTTTATTAATAACATGCAGTTTTGATATGCTGCTTCCTATATTCTAAAATAAAATATTAACATTAAGTCATATGAAATTCTATATTTCACCTCTTGCAATATGCAGATTTTGTATAGAAAAATGGACATATAATACATCATATGTTATTAATTTTGACATCATAAAGTGAGAAAAACAGTTTTAAACTGGTTTCTTAAGTACAATTCTAAAGGACAAATTGCTGTAGAATAGGGTCAGAACTTTTTTTTTTAAGAGGCCAGATTGTAAATATTTTAGGCTTGGCAGGCCTTATAGTCTCTGTCACAACTACTCAATTCTGTAATTATAGCACAAAAGCAGCCATAAGCAACACATAAATGAATGGGCAGGGCTGCAGGAATGTCTTCCAATAAAACTTTATTTTCAAGAACAGGTGGTAGGTCAGATTTTGCTTCTAGGCCATAGTTTGCTGACCACTGTGATGAAACATACAGACTTTTTCTATTTTCTCTGATTAACAAAGATGATTGACTCACACTTTCCACTATCTATATTTACTGTGAGGATCATGAGGATCAAGCAAACAGAGCACTTTAAAAACTGGAAGCATTTCTAATCACAAGTGAAAAGTAGTATGATTATAAACATGAAATATTCATTCTTATGTTAAATGGGTACTGCTCACCTTAAAACTATCAGGATGCTTTTTACAATAGATGAAAA
>NW_007783295.1:2292-2883 GCF_000696425.1 Galeopterus variegatus
AGGACATTTGTTTGAAATTAATTTGCTACATTTTAACATTGTATGTTTAAATACATGGAGCCAGCACTATTTCTTTTCTCTGCTTCCGCAATTTGAAAATAGGAAGGTACTAATTTTTAAAATGAAATAAAAATTTCGCATCTAATAATCCCACTAATTTACTATAGGATCAGTATTACTGATCTGTGATTATTAGGGATGAGAAAGTTTGGAGAGGAAGAAATGAGTTAAGGAAGTAACACTTACTTTGGAAGAGTCAAGAGAAATTAACAGTATTGTAGACAAATGGAAGTTGATGTCACCTTTAAATGGAAAAGTAGAGGAAACAGTAAACATGAAATTCAGCATGTAAATTGGGAAATACAAGCTCTGGCTCAGGCTAGCCAAAAAGCATTCCTTTAAAATAGGTTAATGTTTAAATTGTTCAGATTAAAAATTGTGATTTAGCCAGAATAAATTATCCATAGTAAATTAAAGAATTCAGATTACAGTGATAAATAGTGCATCAATTTACATTAAAACTTTTCTGTTTTAAAGACAACCAAAAAATTGCTTCACAGTTTCAGAGAAATACATTTTCTACCTCTCAGA
>NW_007783296.1:0-2883 GCF_000696425.1 Galeopterus variegatus
CCTGTGCTCCCAAGCGGCGCACTCTCCATTGTGCCACCGGGCCAGCCCTAAGATGGCATCTTCTATCTTTAGGATCCAACTACCCTTAATAAGATTATCAGGTAGAAGTTTGGAGTTTAGTTTTTAAAGTCATTGGGCTGTGGTAGTCTATCTAGAAAAGAAAAATCAAGTAACACGAAATATTCTTTTGGTCTACACAATTCATTACTTATACACATGGAAGGGAAAGATTTTAAATCAAATTCTCAATTTGGCTCTTAGGTCCTCTTCTCTCTCTGTTAGGGAAGGAAATGTGATAACAGCTTTAAGAACCCAGTGTTCAACTATAAATCTTTCTATGTAGCTTTTTGTATTAGTTGAATGAAGTTATAGACTATGAATTATTGGATACAATTATGTTCAGCCAATAGACACTTGATATACAGAATGGTAAATTTAAATATAAATTAAATTTTTCTAATATTTTGACCTACCATATAACTGCTGTGATTCTTTTTTTCTAACCACTCTATAGTGAGAATTGTCATTGAGGCCTGAGCGACAGAATGTGCTTTATTTTTAGACTATGGCTATGGCATCCCTAGATTTTAGTAAATTTAAATTAAGGAAACATATATATATGTTTCCTTACGTATATATATATATACGTATATACGTATATATATATATATATATTTTTTTTTTTTTACTGGTTATGTTACTTGAATATTAAATTAGTAGCTTATCCTGAGAGTTAAATTCTTGTGTCCTTTCATAGAGGATAATAACCAACAATTGAAAACAATGATGAAATTATGAGTTTCATTCATATTATACTCAGAGAAATTTTTTGGAATACATATATATTTGGTACATATAAAAGTTGAGTTTTCTTTTCCCACTTTCTAAGATGTACTGTTTTCTGCCAGGCTCTTAAATGGTTTTGTTATGTTTTGCATTCATGAGGCTGGTTTTAGTTTATAGCCAAAAACAAATCCAGTTTTGCATATGCAGAAGTTTGGTCATCTCAGATATTTGATAGCCTCTGACTAATTTGATAAGAACAATTGAATATGCTGTTAATAGTAAAAAAAAAAAAAAAGTTACTGAAAACAGCTTTTTCCTTGTCTGTCACATTGTGTTGCTTATTTGTCTCTTCTGGCCAATCTTAATATATAGATCTAGACTTACCCACTGCATCCTTTTGTGCCTTACTTTTTTTTTTTTTTTTACAACATCATGCCCCTTTATTCCTAAATATTTTAGGACATTCTTTTATATAACCAGAAAACAATGATCAAAATAAAATTTAGCATTCATATGATACTGTTATCTAAGTGTACAGTCCACATTAACATTTTACCAATTGTCCCAGTAATATCCTTTATAGCAAATTTTCCCCTTGCATCTTTTCTACTCAGGCCGATGGAAACAGTAACAGTGCTGTCTCATACATAAGGTTGTTTTGAGGATGGTATGGGATGATATACATAAAGGACTTTAATGCAGTACTTGTGTGCCTTATTTTGTACTTTCATTTTGGCTTTTATGATGTGCACACATGTAATGTGATGAGTTTAAGGCTAATTAATTAATATATCTTTGTAATTTCCTACCTAATATTTTTCAGTTCAAACTAAGGCCTTAAGCAAAATCTGGAAATGTTTATAATGTTTCATTTTTATCAAGTGGTGTCAACTTGAGCTTTTAGAGAAATGTGAAGAAAGGCTATGTTTAATTGTACATAGCCTGTTTTGGGGGTAAAGATCAAGGAATCATCTTGTCATGTGGAGATTGTCTATTAGACATTCAAGAGATGTTGACTAGGCAGCTGCATACGAGTGTAATTGTATAACTAGAGGATGTTAGCCTTGAGAATCTGAAGCTGATGTCAGCCTGCTAACTTTATGTTTTACCAAAAGGAATATTTTTAGTGTAGACTGTTTAAAACTTAATTGTATAATTTATTACATGAAATAAGTTTTTAATAAATCATTGACAGATTATTTTACCTAATCATTACTACAGATAAAATCAAAGTACAGATAACTGGCACTATGTTACTTGCCCATTCTTTGATTCAATCACCAGTATCACCTTGCCTCCAAATCAAGAAAAATCATACCTATAGTGAGAATAATGAGTTGTAGCTGGGGACTAAACTACTGAAAAAAAAAAAAAAGGAGACGACATTTCCAGCAACCATTTTGCAAAGGATCCATTGACTGTGATCTCACATACTTAACCTCTCTGAATCTGTCTCTGTAGGTAAAATGGATACAGCCTTATAGGATTGAGGGTTAAATAAAATAATAATATATGTAAAGTAATAAACTCAGTGCCTGAAATAGCACTTGCTGTTAGATAACTGCTTTGATGCTCTGCATAAAGATGTACTGTACTAAGTTGTACTAGATTTAAACTAAGATGTATTCATTGTTATCTAGTTTATGTTTTAGGACTTTTTCTGAGGGGAGTCATCAATTTTATCCATCCTCCAATGGAAATTAATTGAGAAAGTATATAGTTAGTTTTGGGCTACTATCTTTATTTATTGTCAGGGTTTATCTATTTTGGTTTTTATGAATTTCCTTTCATTTTGCATTTATATTTGAGAATTTAAAAAAAAAAAAAAAACATATTCAAAGTGCATTAACTATTTTATGCTCCTGAAATTTCAGATCACAACCCAGGAGAAATGTATCGAAAAAGTTCATGTCACAGTGACTTCCGCATCCATTGTATTATCTGACCAAAGTGTCTGGTGCAGTCAGCAGACCTACAAGCATAGCAATTGTTCAATTATGATTTCACAGTAGAATGGCTGATCATGGCTCCCAAATTTATACCTTTAGCAGACCTCTTTCCTGAACCTACACTCATATGCAGCTGCCTAGTCAACAT
>NW_007783297.1:0-768 GCF_000696425.1 Galeopterus variegatus
ATTTCTGCATTTACCAAATAATTTAGCTTTGTATGCCTGTATGCTGCTAAGAGTCTAAGGGAAGAGACTTTTCTGTTTTTCGCAGACAAGGTTCCCATTGGAGCCCTCAGTCCCAGATAACCCAGAGGGTTGGTCAGCCTAGCTCAGAGGGAGATGGTGGCTGGAAACTCTAGGCAGGCAGAGCTCAGAAATCTCAGGATACCAACAATGACCACCCAGTGCTGAGTACTCACATGCCAGATACTTAATGTTCATGTTCCATTTCACCCTCAAAACAATGCAAAGCTGTGCTGTGAACACCATTCTACAGATGAGGAAACTGAGGCTGGGAGAGAGTCCTCTAGCTGACAGTGATCCTGGCCAGTAAAGAGCAGAACTAGGTCACCGACCCAGGTTTCCCACTTCAAAGCCCATGGCCCTAGGCAGAGGCTCTCACCCTTGACGGGCGCCAGCATCACCTGGGCGCTTGTTAAAATGCAGATGGCTAGGCCCTGCCCCTGGAGTTTCTGAATCAGTAGGTCTGGGGTGGAGCCTGAGAATCTGCATTTCTCACAAGTTCCCAGGAAATGCTAATGCTTCTGGTCCAGGGATCACACTATGGGAACACTTAGGTACTATCCCACTCTGCCTGTCTAACAGAGGTGCAAGTTACCACCTTTGTTGCGCCGAAGACCTGAAGTTTAGGAAACATCTCCCCACCACCAGCTCTCCTGAAGGGTGGCATTTGTTGGGTCCTGATGCGAATTCCAGGGACCCTAAGGCTGTGTC
>NW_007783297.1:2588-2883 GCF_000696425.1 Galeopterus variegatus
ACTTGGAAAAAATGCATATATAATAACATTCTGCACATCGGGTCAGGGAGTTTGTCCCTCTAAAGCCATCTCTTGAACTAGGCTTAGAATCTCTGCAGTAGAAGGGTGCTCAGAAAATAAGTCACTTAGGCCACCATCCACTGGTGAGTTCTCTGTGTCCCCACATTTCCTCCCTTCACCCCGTACTCCCCTTCATGAGGCCCCTGGTACCATCGCTACCAGGTCTCTTCATTGCGTGCTGTTTCAGGGCACACTGGGCAGGAATGTTTAAGAGACTGGTAAGAGCTTCTACTTT
>NW_007783298.1:0-294 GCF_000696425.1 Galeopterus variegatus
TCATCTATATTGTTACAAATGGGAGAATTCCACTATCTGAATCTTTAAAATGCTGCAAGTCTCTCAACTACTCCTAATCTTGCCATCCTTATGTTTATCTATCTTTATAAACAGAATTTAGTTCTATTAGTACTTTTTTTCTCTTTGTTATCTGTGTCATTTCCAAGGCCTTTTTCGTTATCATTGCCTTCTTTAAACTTTAAATTATGTTAGTCTTGCTCTTTTTCTTACATCTGAAGGTGGACACTTAGCTTATTGATTTTCAAATGTTTTCAGTTCCAATATTTGCTTTTT
>NW_007783298.1:2267-2883 GCF_000696425.1 Galeopterus variegatus
AAATACCTGAAACTGAGTAACTCAAAAAGAAGTAGAATTTATTTCTCACAGTTTCAGAGTCTGGGAAGTTCAAAGTCCATGGAACACATCTGGTGAGGGCCTTTTTGGTAGTGACTCTATAGCAACAGAGGGCATCACATGAGAAGTAGCTGAGCAAAAAGCTAACCTGCTCACTCACTCTCCTTACAGAGCCATCAGAATCACACCCATGACACCTATTACACTATCAGTGGATTGATTGATTCACAAGAGTACAGTCCTCACAGTCTAATCACCTCCTAAAGGTCCCACCATTCAATTATAATAGGATTTTCCACCCTCAGCACTGTTACAGTGGGGATTAATACATGAACCTTTGGGGGACACAGTTCAATACATAGCACTTAGCTAAAGTCACCTAACAAATAACCAGATGGTTTAAGTCAGCTGAACTCTAGAAAGTAGAAACAGAAATTAACTTTATTCCTTCTCAATACTGTTCCTTTATGTTTACTTTGTGGATTCAGTCTTCCCACACCTTTGGATGAGATTTGAGAAGCATTCATAATTTTTCAGATCACCTTTAGGTAGTAAAATGCACAATTCAAATTAATATCAAAATCCTAATCTTTCATCT
>NW_007783299.1:0-2882 GCF_000696425.1 Galeopterus variegatus
TATTCATCTGGAAAGAAAGTTCTCAACATAAAGAGATTTGTTTGAGGTTGTAGTGAAAAGCTCATGAAATTTGAAGTCAGGTGCCTTGAATTAAGTCCTGGGTTGCCCCGTTATGAATTATGTGGTTATGGCCAATTCTCTTTATTTTTTTGGAGGCTCAGATACTTTTAGCTATAATGTGGAGATAATTCCAGTCTCATAAGAATTAACTGTTTATCAACCAAAAGCCATGGAGATTAAATGGGGTAATTTATATTATAAAGTTGGTGTCATAAGGCACCAGTACATAATTCAAGGCTTGGGCTTCTTCATTTGCCAGATCATGTTAAATCCCAGATGGTAAGTAGTATACTGTCACAGCCTGTTATATGTGTCTATAGTGTATCTTTGAATAAAGGTTACTTTCTCCACTCGTACATCGGTGGAGCCTACTTGAAGTAGCTCCCAGGCAGTTCATTCAGCTTATTGTGTATAAATCCCTGTAACATACCTAACTTCAGTGTTACCACCAATCTGGTAAGAGCCCAGTGCTCATTGCATAACACTAGGGACAATGAATTAAAAGTCCAACTTCCCCAGTAGTTGTCTAAGTGGCTTCAGGAACTCATTTTAAGACTTCCAGCCTGGTGATTCTACGACTCTATGAAAGCCAATATATTATAATAGCGTCTGTCTGGAGTTCATTGTTTTCTGAGTTATTGTGAACTTGAAATTTGGGTTTTTGTTCTTTTTACTCCCTAACTGTATTGATCTGCCTTGAGACTCATGACAAACATTTCTCTCTCCCTGTGGAAATGGTAGATAACAGGCAATTCTGCAGTGTGTCCTGCTTCTCACAAATCCAAATAGATCAATACGTTTTGTTCTTCCTCTTTTTGCCTCCTTTCCCCTTCTGTTCCCATCCCCTACTGCTAAATAGAGCAGCATGTATAGTGTCATGTAATGGTGAAGCCAAATTGCAAAGCTAATACTATGGTTTTTACAGTTATGTTGGAAACGTCTCGTGTAAAGATTATTTGAAGGGCATTGTGGGGAACAGCAGTAATTAAGGCATATTTAGCGGTTATCTCAAAGTGTTTGATTAAACAGATTCCCATTTAACAATATTAGTTGAACATTCATGATGGATACAGTGCCCTGTGATCATCGAGGTGTCAACTTCAAGAACTTCCCAGGTTAAAAAGGATGTTGAAGTTTGGAGTATTGATTACCAACTCCTCTTTTCCAGGTTCTAATCAGTAGAACATAGGGACAAGAGTACAAGTGGAGATCAACGTATGAGTTATTATTAGTGTCAAGTGTCTGGTAGTTAGAAAAACTATAATGCAGAATTTAGTGTTGACCTGAGACAAAAGTGAGGGGTTACCTCTGGGTGGCTGAATTAGACTTCAGAGCCTACCTGTGGAGTGAGCTGTGTCTGTAAATGGTCCCGCATGTTCTCATACATTCAGCCAAGAGGAGGTTCTTTGGCAGAGCAAGGAAGAAGGAGAGAATGGCAGGCCTGTACCTGTATCTTTGGATGAGAGAACCTGGGCTCTCTTTTAGAAATGCTGACCATATGGGGATAAGAGTGGAAAGAGTGCCCTAGTCTCCATGAAGCAGGCAGTAAAATAGAATAGTGCCTTTTTCCTCCTTACTTCTAAACCTAAATAGCCCTATTCATTGTTTACATGGTCCAAATGAACATCGTTTTGACCAGTAAGACTCTCTACATCTCATATGGAATAAAGAGTTTAGCACAGCAACTGAAAATCTCTTTGCCTGTTGTGGTAAGGTAGGAGTGGTGGTGAAAATGTACTCTCCTGAGAGAAAATGATATTCTCTCCTAACAGCAGTGATAGTATGTGTACACAAAGAACTACTTTAATAAAGACCCCTATAAATGTAAATCCTATAGCCATTTAATAATATGTGCATGTGAAAATTATCTTAAATCCTTCTGTGAATGAAGCTGGACATAAATAAGCAAAAATAAATACTGTACTCATCCTTTAATGAAGAGTTCAGTTGCGTCTCTGATATCAAAAAGATAATATTGTTTTGTTTGTGAAGAAAACAAGATGAATCACAAGGTTCTACTCAAGAGAGAATCATAACTGAAAAAAAACATTTTATACTTTTATTACAAATAATATAAACAATAATAGTTGTGTACTAAGGCCCCATATGTGCTAGTTTGTACACTGTCTCAGTGTTTCATGATGGTTACATTTTTTTATCCATATTTTTTTAGATAACATTCAAAGACATGTTTTATGTCATTCCTGTTAATGGAGAGTTCTCTCGTACCTCTGTTGTACCTTTAAATTATTTTTCAAGGACCAGTGCAAGAGTCACCTCTTCTGGGAGGTCTCCTACAGTTTTCCCTCACCCACACCTACATAATTTCTTAATTCTAAGAAATCCTGTAGTACACCATGAAAAACATGGTCAGCACTTATCTAACTACAGTACAACGCATTTGTTTTATCTGTTTATGTGTATATGTCTTATGTCACACATACCTCACTGGCAGAAATAAGCTCTATATGTCCCCACTCTCCCCCTACAACCCCATCTCATCTAGTCTCTTATGTTCTCAATAACCATTACCTCTTAAATTATACTTTCTGTGAAAGAGAAGTTGGAAATTAGAAGGACTTGATCATTATAACTTGAATTTTTATTTGTTTAAATATGTCATTAACTCGTGTAATTAATTTAGATATGTAAGGGATACATAGATTTCAGTCTCATGCATAGCAAAATACCTTATTTCTGACGATAGTTTAACATTTCAGATCGTCCTTACAGGATACTGTACAGTTCATGATAAAGTAAATTTCTACATGGTTTAATCCTAAATGGAGACTATTAGTACCCTATTTGAGCAGTTTTGTTCT
>NW_007783300.1:0-200 GCF_000696425.1 Galeopterus variegatus
CCCAATCAGGAAGAACAGAATGGACCACCTTCAGAGGAGGAGGATAGTTACGCTGGCCTGCGACCCTTGTCCTTTAAAGGATCTTGAGCTGCTCCCTTTGGGAAACCAACCAAAGGACTGTCACTTCTATGCTGTCTCTCTTGTACTCAAGAACGAGCCCCAATAAAACCTTGTCTGAGTTTTTGCTCAGTCTCTTGTCA
>NW_007783300.1:2281-2882 GCF_000696425.1 Galeopterus variegatus
TAAGCCAAAATATGTAGTAAAAATGGTTTGTCATAAAAGAACACTTAACCTTAATGAGATACACAAAGGAAACGTGTTATAAAACAATCTGCTATATATTGGAATTTAGAAAAATGCAGTTTTATCCTGTAGGTGTCCAGTGAGATATAGTTATGGAGACCTTGTCCTAGGGTGATTTCATCAATAAGGCAATGAACTAGCAAGCACCTGGAGGCTAATGATACTGTGATGCATCAGTAACTTTCAAATTCCATTAGCCAAGGACAAAAAAAAAAAGGATGAGAAATACTTCATTAACAAAAGTACAATTACGAAATAAACTTATATAAAAATATTACAGTTGTAGATGTGATGATATTTATAAATGTACATCTTGGGAGGGAACTACAATCGTCGTGCTGCTGTCAAAAGAGATAATGGGTATGGAATGAATTTGTTAATTACAAATTCCTCTGCAAAGCAGTTGATATTTGACAAAATAAAAGTGTACACTACAGGGGCTGGCCCGGTGGCGCACTGGATAGTGCGCCGCTTTGGAACCGCGGCTGCGCTCCCGCCCAGGGTTCGGATCCCACATACAGACCGGTTCCCGCTCACTGGC
>NW_007783301.1:0-1435 GCF_000696425.1 Galeopterus variegatus
AGCGCCGCCACGCTTCCCAAGCGGCGCACTTATCCAGTGCGCCACCGGGCCGGCCCCCAAAATATCTTAAAGTTATAAAATTATTGCTTCTGTGATATCTATCAAAGACAGCATAAATCTGTTTTGACTAATCAACTTAGGAAAAATGTCTAAATTAAATCCTGAAAACATTTCTATTTTATTTTACCAAGAATTTAAAAAACTAACTTATTTATCAAAGATTTTTAACTTCACATGAACTTGAAAAGCATTTAGGTTTATTTATTTAATTGATGAGCATGCATTATTTATTTTTCAATTTGGTACTGTTACCAAACTCAGGTCTGGCTGCCTGTCCCCAAGAAAGAAAGAAAAGAAAGAAAGGAGAGAGAGAGAGAGAGAGAGAGAGAGAGAGAGAGAGAGAGAGAGAGAGTCAAATGGTCGATGTTAAGAAAAGCAGATGTATTCACTGAAGGAGATGGTAGGCTATCCCATCTCAAAGATTTAGATTTACTGAGGGGTTTTTAAAGGAGAGGTTGAGGGAATAGCATATGGGAGGTGAAAAGCAGGAGAGGAGATGTGAGTTAGGAGGGGTCCATTTCTACGGGTCAGGTACAAGGTCTTGCCAAGGCCTCATCTGGTTTCTGTTCTCATCTCTGCTGTTATCTCAGGTCCCTGCAAGATTTTGGTTTGCGCTGTTGTACTTGGCTGGTGCTGAAGGTCAGCTTTCAGTCATTTGGCCTTAAGCATTTCTCAAAACTCTCCAAGTCTCAAAGAAAGAACTGTTAGCTTTACAAAGTACTAATTAGCTTCTCAGCCTTGTTTTCCTACTTAGCAAGATAAGAAAGTCAGGGAATGGGAAGAAAGAGAAGAGAGGAAAAAAATGTCCTTTTTAAAATCCTACCCCCTTTGCAGCCCATGCAGTTTTAGGTCCCAATGTGGCTTCAGTTCTGCTCACTCCAACAGTACCATGTAGACAATATATAAACACATGTATAAACATAAACACATGTAGACAAAACATACAGCTCACATGTGTATACATGTATATATGAAAACACAGACACAAATACAAATCTTATAGCTTTTACTCAAAATTTTAGTAATGAGATGGATATAGTATAAAACCCAGTAGTTTAAAAAAGACAGTGGGTGCAAATCATGTCTCTAAATGAAAAAAAATTAAGGCGTATCTGCCCCACATGGTCGAAGCCCTCACTGAGTTTTAGAGAAAGCAAAGTAGCAAATGTACATCTCAAAGCACAGAGTAAAAATGCAAGCTTTTCCAAGGAGTTTGGCTGTGTCAGAGGAGACAAAGAAAGATTTAAAAATTGAATGTCAAGACAAAATAAAATTGTAGAATTTCACCATAGGATTTTGCAAGGAGATACACAGATGAACTTAGAAGAAAATTCAAAAATCTGTTTAAAATAACCAGTTGAATGCCAGAAAATTA
>NW_007783301.1:2311-2882 GCF_000696425.1 Galeopterus variegatus
ATGAACTTAGAAGAAAATTCAAAAATCTGTTTAAAATAACCAGTTGAATGCCAGAAAATTATATTTTTGAAATCATCTAGGTAGGTTTCTTTTAATCTAGTTTCTGTCTCTTAACTGGGCTACTGAGCTAAGGGCTGAGCCCATTAACAAATAGGGCCAAAGACATTTGACTCTCAGGACTCCAAGAAGTCAGCAGACCCAAAAAGGGGTTAGTTGGCATACCATGGCTGCATTTCTCATGAGGCCTCAGAGCCTTTGGTGAAAACGCCAACAAGTGAAGCATATAGAGTGCTTAGTTAGTTCAAGAGAAAGGGGTTCAGAAAACTAAACAGTTTCTATGTGGAGTAACAAAAATCTACACGGAGGAAATATTCAGATAAAACCAAAGAGGTTCAAAGAAGTTCTCTCAAGATCCAGAGTCAGTTGGTATGTTAGCCACAAATGGGCTTATTAATTTAGCTCAGAAGAGAAGTTAAACAAACAGAAATTCCTAACATATTATAAACAACTGACTCAAAATCTGAACAAATAAACACATATGAGACTAAAGTCTCTGAAGAGAAAGCAAAAG
>NW_007783302.1:0-2882 GCF_000696425.1 Galeopterus variegatus
GTGATTTTTCATCCAGGATATGTCTATACAGGAAGAGGATCTAGACTCTTCTCTCCTCTATTCATCTACTGAACAGAAATGTATGAGATAGTGACCCATTTTGGACCATCAGGTGGCATGAAAAAAAATGGCTAAGCAGAAATAAAAGGTCTAATTGCCTTTGATGTAAATTGATCCAAATACTCTTTATCTTTGAACTCTTTTGAGAGAGTGAAATAAACTTTCAATCCTTAAGCAACAGAACAGTTTTGGGGGGCTTTTCTACTGCTTACAAATAAACCAAATCCTAGCTGATACATATTCTAAGGCATTTTCAGGTTGAGATTTTTTACATTATTCATTTTCATATCCCCACCATTGAGCATGGCATCAGGCTCATTAAATATATAATGAATAAGCAAACAATGGCACTAAATAGGACTAGATTTCAGGGACTGATATGCCTTTCACAAAACATAAAGTGAGTTCAAGTTCCTCCCTAGGAGACATACACACTGTAAATAGACTATTCAGTCTGAAAACATCTCAGTGGCTTATAAATGACACTGCAGAAATAACAGTATCCTCTAGATCACACTACGTATTATACTCTTGTGATTAGGCCACAGAGAACCCTTGCAGTTTCTCTCTCAACAAACTTCATATAAAAAAAATGGTTATCTGAAGTAGGTAATTCTGACAGGCAAGTTTTTGTAGCAGATAAGTGTCGTGAGGCAGACAGATCATTCTTCAAATCCTACTTCTACCATGTACTAACTATAATATCCTTAGCAAATCATTCAGCCTATATCTATAATGCCTTTCTCATCTACTGAGAAGTGATAAAATATTTAACTAACAGGTTTGGTTTTCGGGGTTTTTTTTTCAGAATCAGTAAGATAATATTCATAAAGTATCTGTCCCAGGCTTTGCCACACAGAGTAATTCATTATCTAGAATATTATTTTAGAGAAATGAGCCATTGGAAACCACCAATAGTCTGTGTGTCATCATCACTATCACCAGAGATTGCAGTGGTGGGCATGATGAAAGAAGAGCTCTATGACATTCCCATGCTTTTCACTTAGATACATACAAAAGTGGGAAGTTGATATGCACTTGAGTGGTAGGTTGAATGGTTGCCTCAAAAAATATATGCCCATATACTAACACCCAGAACTGTGGCTGTACCAAATTTGGAAAAATTTTTTTGCAGATGTAATTAATTAAAGGATCCCAAAGTGAGATTTTCCAGGTGGGTCTTATATCAAATTGCAATTGTCTTTATAAGAAAAAAGCATACAGAGATTTGACACAGAAGAGGAGAAAACCATGTAAATGCTGAGGTAGCAATATGGCATTATTTGAAGGCAAAGAATGCCTGGCATCACCAGAAGCTTAAAGAGGCAAGGAATGATGTCACCCTAGAGCCGTCAGAAAAAGTGCAGCCCGGCCATTTTATTGATTTTGAATCTCTGCCCTCCAGAACTGTGATAGAATAAATTTCTGCTGTTTTGAGGTATACGGTGTGTGTAATTTCTCATGGCAGCCCCAGAAAACTAAAGCAACATGTTGCAAACAGGAACCTGATATGCACATGCCTTGAATAATCATCATTTAAAATGAGTTTGGATGCACTATTCTACTGCGAGGCTTTTTGGGTTGTCAGGTCGCTGTGGCATCTGAAGACATGAGATGCCTGGTGGAAAACAAGAACATGCAGCTGTCAGTGAATCAGCAAGCTTTGCAGATTCTCAGGAAGGTCTCTCAGCCTGTGGTGGTGGTGGCCATTGCAGGGCTATATCGTACAGGAAAATCCTACTTGATGAACCGCCTGATAAGACAGAACCGAGGTGAGTGTTGTCCTGGGGCAGGGGCCCTGTGCTTGATCCTGCTGTAGCTCAGCTTCTTCCTCCTCCAGGGTCACGTGAGAATCCAGCTTCTCTCAGACGAAACTTCTAATTCTTAACACCAACTTACCTACCTTACTGTAATCCGCTCCTTATTCTTGTTTTACTCCTGTTAAGGAAAATCTCTCCTATTGATGCTGAGAATCCCACCCTCTTTTACCTTCCCTTACCTGGCTATGGCAATTCTGTCTCCCCTCCCTTGGAAAATACTTACTTTCTCTGTGAAATATTTCCATCAATATACAAACATGATTTATTATGTGTCACCTAAAAAATTCTTCCTGAAGTCCACATTCCACTGTGGCTACCACCCCATTTTTATTTACCAGTTTCTAACACAAAATTATAGTGTTTTAATTCTCTTTTCCCACTTCTTCCCTTCCCATGTTTTTCTTTAATCCACTCTTCTCAGGCTTTGAACCCCAACATTTTTCTAGTCTAGTTATAATTACCAATGGCCTTCTTTTATCCAAATAAGCACATTCTCCTTCATCTCCATCGTGAACCCTTTCTGGGCATGATTCTCATATTAATCTCCCCCTGCTTCTTGAAATAGATGACACAAAATAGAGGACAGTATTAATGAAATAAAGAAATCACCATTTTGTGTCTTGGGGTACTTACAGTCCTACAAGTCTGACTTTATAGCCCCTGGGCACCCTGGTCTACCTGCACTCAGTTTATGTCGCCGCCTTCTCTTCTTGCTTGCAGGCTTCTCTCTGGGCTCCACGGTGCAGTCTGAAACCAAGGGCATCTGGATGTGGTGTGTGCCTCACCCCTCCAAGCCCAGCCACACCCTGGTCCTTCTGGACACTGAGGGCCTGGGTGATGTGGAAAAGGTAAGACAGAGAGTCACAGACAGATCCCTTTTACTCTTGATTCTTCCTTATTTCTTAATAATCGCTTGTAATTTAACTTATAAGACCTTTTTCTTTTTTTCTTTTTTCTTAATTTTATTTTGCCAATATACAATGTGGGTGATTATTGTGGCCC
>NW_007783303.1:0-521 GCF_000696425.1 Galeopterus variegatus
AATTTGGAAATAATGGTCAATTTTTAAAATAATTCTGGAGGACAAACAAAACATCATAAAAACTAGCAGTTTATGAACTTTGGCCTATATCCAAGTGCCCCACAGCTTGTGATTCTCAAGCTAATGATAATAATAACAGTAATAATAATAATAAGCAACTTCATTTAAAGTGGTTACACCTTAAAAACAGGACAAACGTATGTCAATAGGTAATGTAATGACAGCAGAATAACAAGCCACCAGCATGCATATATTGGTTGCCTGCTATATGTTCAAAACCTTGCTAGGTGTCATCAGAGATACTGAAAAAAATGTAAAGGATCGGCCCTGACTTTGGCAATTTACAATCTAGGTGGAAAAAATAACTAAGAGAAACAATAACAATATAAGAAAAAATATAACATACAATTAAGTGAAACAGTATAAGAATTTTAAAAAGCAATATAAATAACATAAAAAGAAACAAACAAAGCATTCTAGTTAGGGTTTCCCAGAGAAACAGAGCCAATAAGATGAAAATA
>NW_007783303.1:2430-2882 GCF_000696425.1 Galeopterus variegatus
TGAACTATATCTGTTGGATTCACATACAAAGCTTATTAAAAATATGAGGATACTTTGGGCCAACCCCGTGGCTCACTTGGGATAGTGCGGCACTGGGAGCGCAGCGGCGCTCTCAGTGTGGGTTCAGATCCTATATAGGGATGGCTGCTGTGCTCACTGGCTGAGTGTGGTGCAGACGACACCAAGCCAAGGGTTGCGATCCCCTTACTGGTCACACACAAAAAAATTGAGGATACTTCAAAAATAGAATCAAAAGATAATACGAATCTTTCCATGAACTTTTTTAAAAAAAATTTTTATTGACTCAGTTTTTATTGAATCAAAATTGATTACACATATTTTTGGGGTTCAACATTGAGATATGTTGATCAAATCAATATTACTAGCACATAGGGCCAGCCCGGTGGCACACTGGATAGTGCGCCGCTTGGGAAGCGCGGCGGCGCTCCCGT
>NW_007783304.1:0-2882 GCF_000696425.1 Galeopterus variegatus
GAATGCTGCATTATCACACTGATATCTCCAACTGCAATACAACAGTGTAGGGTTCATTCTGGTTTTCTCCCTTTCTATATTTGTAACTCCTTTCTTCAACAGTGAGAAACCTGGCTCCTATTACCTTTATATCTATTATTTGATCAACTCCCTATATATAACCAATCTCCCATCTCTGAAACCACCCTGTCTTCTATGCAGATGCCTTCTTTACCCCATTTGGGTTCCAACACCCATAGCAGGTGTCCCCCCACCCCTACTCACATAGGCTCCAATATTCCATGGCAGACTATATACTTCAAAATAAGCTCCTACCTTACTTCTGCATTTCATTTATTTTAAATAATTAAAACCAAAAACAAGAAGAAAAAAAAAGAAACAGAAAACAGAAAGACATGCTAGAATTCATGCTAATTTACCACTGAGTATGAAAAGATTATAACAAAATCAATTGAGCTCATACCAGATCAACTTCAATTCTCATACCACATTCTCTTTAAAGAAAGGCCATGTTGTTACTTTTCCAAATGCACTTATCCATGTCTTTCTTCATTTTAAAATAATTCACCATAGCACTAAGTGAAGGACTAGAACCTTAACTATTTATTCCTAAAAATGTTTTCTTTGATTAGGATTCATCCTGCTTTCTGACTTTATTTGTAATTATTTTCTCAAGATTCAAAATGTATTTGCAGGACAAGTTTTTCACATTTTCTAAATTCAGCACAAAAATTTAAGTGGAATAGTGAAGATGAAATGTCCTGCTTTAAAAATGGGCTTGCACCTCCTTTGGTCATAGTAAAATAAAGCTACTGTCAAACCTGACTCAGGTCAGGCTTTGCTGTGACTGGTGGAGGAGTAGGAGCCTTAATTGACTATCCAGAAACAGAAAGGGAAGAGTATATTGATCATTCTCATGCTTCAATACCTCTTTACTGATCAAGGTCATTTCTTAGCAATTGTATCACAGAAAATTGAAGTTGTCTGATGATTGAAGGTGTCCCACTTTACAAAGGAAGTTATTTTAAGAAATTCTACCCTATTTACATGCTGCTTGGGACTACAGTAGATATAAAATAACTGCCTTTTGTCCTTAAGCAAAAAAACCTTTTAAAAGCACAGGGAAGATTTAAAACAGCTATGGGTCATATAATCTTGAAACTTACACATTATATGGCTCCATTCCACCCAGACAGAAAGCTGGAAGGGGAGCCTCTGGGCAGGGAGCCTTCACTCAAGACAAGGGAATGGAAGGACCGGAAGGCATACCAAGCCACAAAGAACAGGAAAGCTAAGGCCAAATAGGCCAGGAGGAGAGTTAAGAAGGTAGAAACACTGGGCAGATAGCCCAGGTTCAGAATTAAGGGAATGATTCTGAGGAAGAGCAGATGAAAATAAAACTAGGAGGGTAAGAAAAGAGTGGTGGGGTTGCAAATTAACTGCATAGAGGAGAAACTTTTCAAACCCATATTAATAGCCAAACTCTTTCGTAAACAAAATCTTTCTCCAAGAGTTTAAACTTGAAGCCAAAGAAAACTCGAAGTGAGTCTTTCTCCAGTGACTAAAGTTCTAAGATATAAAGCTTAACAGCTCTCATAAGCCATGCTTCCCACTGAAAGAAACTGGTCTGCAGTGAGTGTGAAGCCCATATGCTGAGAGACAGAGGTGGTGGGTTTTCCTAACACCCAGGCTGAATCCTGCCCTTTCCTTGCCTTCTTTTGTTCCACCTTTGTTGGTATTCCTGAGCCAATATATTTTTCTTTTGCTTAAGCTAGATTGCATTGCACTGTAATGAGAATCCTGACAAATGCACTTAGGCAATATAAATGTTCAGTAGAATGTAATTTACTGTTTGCAGAACCTCTCAGATTCTTCTTAGAACAACAAGGTTCTCCAGATAAAAAATTGAGAATCATAGCTATTATTTGATATTTGTCTTTATGGGCAGGCAGAGGTATAATATGTGGCTGGTGTCAAGGGTGAAATTACACGTACTTCATTCATTCGTTCAACAAATATTTATTGGATTCTTATTATGTTCTAGGCACTGTACTAGGCATGGGGGGACAACAGTGGACAAAAGGGACATGTTCCCTGCCTTTGTAGTGCTTACTGTCCGGTGGCCTCTTGTGCTCATGGGCAATGAATTAGACAAGCAAGCTCCATTTATTTATTTATTTATGGTCGCTACTCTTTTCCAATAATGCAATCAAAAATATTTGTGCTCAGAATGGATATTCTATATTTATCATGAACATTGATATTATTTGTGGAATGCCTACATTATTAGCCCTAAATTACATTAGGTCAGCTTATAACTACCATAAAATCTTAGAGAACACTTCATCAGTTCAGATGATATCAATGAATTAAACATTTGCTACTAAAAGATTTATTTTATACTACTAGTTACTAAAATTGTTTCACTCTTTTTAAAATTAGGGAAATGATATCTTTCTTTACTTCTGAAAACAAGTTTTTTGCTAGCCCATATTGCTTTCCTTGGTACTTAACATGAGGGTACTTCAAAAAATTTATGAAAAGATTCATATTATCTCTCTTAATTCTATTTTTCCACAAACTCTTTGAAGTATCCTCATATTATTACTTATGAGTAAAAATGATTAAGGAATCCCTCTATTAAGAACCCAGAACTTCCAAGGATATCTAACCTTTAAATAGTAAAACAACTGAGTTTTTCACATAAGGTGAAATTTTTGGCACAATACCATGACATGAATTTGAAAGATAAACTGTCACCTATATTGAAGGGCAAGGCCTGGACTTGCAGGATTGTAAATAAAGTTGTAATCATTTATTAGAAAATACCTTTGAGGGCCAGCCCAGTGGCACACTGGAGAGTGCGCTGCTTGAGAGCGCGG
>NW_007783305.1:0-2882 GCF_000696425.1 Galeopterus variegatus
GGTATGGGCTTCAATTGGCACTTAATTATAATCAACAAGAAATGATAGCTTGATTAGTTGTGATGCCATTGCATGCCACTGGTTCCTAGCATTTCATTTCTCACTGGTAAAGAGAGTGCTCAAGCCCACAGGCATGACCAAATTAACCCCAAAATCCCATCTGTGGTGGGTTAGAAAATGGTCCCCCCAAAGGTACCCACATCCCATAGAGGTATCCAAATCTCTGGAACCTGTGAATATTATTCTATGAGGCAAAAATTGGGAGAAGTGGGAGTTGTAGATATATTAAATTAAGGATTTTGAGATGGGGAGTTTATTCTGGATTGTTTGGGTGGGATTTATATGCAATTGCATGTATATTTATAAGAGAGATAGAGAGATTTACACACACAGAAGAGAAGGCCACATAAAGATACAGCAGAGAGGTATTTGAGGATCTGAAGGTTAGTGTAAAGTTGCCATTAGACAGAGAATGCCAGAGGCCACCAGAAAGTGGAAGAAACAAGAAACGAATTCTCCGCTAGAGCCTTCAGAGAAAGTGAGAGGTCCTGCTGACACCTGTACTTTGGCCCAGTTGTAATGATTTTTGACTTCTGGCCTCTAGAACAGTGAGAAAATAAATTACTGCTTTTTTAAGCCACAATGTTTGTGGTAATTTGATACAGCAGCCCAGGAAACTAGTGTACCATCTTTAGGGGCTAATGCCCTGCATGCCTGGTAGCAATTCAGTAGCCGTCTGGATACAGTCAGGACATAGACACCTGAGAGTAGGTTATACAGGGTAAGTTTAATAGTAAAACTATTAACTATTGTGAAGGAGTAACTATAAATATAAAGGAAGTCTTGTACAGTAGCTTGGGACTGAGAAAGTGTACCAAGGAAGGACAAACTTAAAAAGGGGTTCAGACCTCGTAGGAGATGTGGTTCAGACACCAGATAGCAAAGAAGTTCAGTAGTAGAGCCAGACTGGAGCTGTTCTTGAGCTGCTGGGCAAACAGTAGACAACCCTCTGGACTGCAGGTTTGGGAGCTAGCACATGGAGGCCAGTGGCAGTGGCAGTGCTGTGGGAATCCAGGTGACAGGTGGATGTAGACGACCTCAGAGCATGTGGGCCACTTCAGAGGGAGCAGCAGCTCTGTGTGGTTACCTGAGCCATAAGTGGGCCATATGCTGACCACACAGAAGCTTGCAGAATGTGTGGCTGCTCGGTGTGTAATGCTCTGTAGGCGGCTGTGTGTAGGCCATGTAGGGACATAGATTTCCATGTTGGGAAGTCTATAGAAAGGTCATTGCCAGGAAGAAGTTTGTAGCAGAAAGATTATGTTATGGGTCTGACACTAGGACAGGCTCCTTGGCACCGACACAAGTCTTCACACTCTCACTATCAATTTCACCCCTCCAATGGCCACCCCAGCATGAAAATTACAGGAAGCCTCTTCCTCCGGTGAAGTCCTGCCAGTACCCTCTATCGAGAAAGCTTAATTCCATGTTTACTTTAAAGAAAAAAAATGCTTAAAGAAATTAAACTGGTTATCACAGAGTGTATACTGAAGGGTTCATAAGAAGCTGAGAAGCAATAAAAGAGTAACTGGCACAGTAGTTTATGTATTCTACAGCTCATGTTCAGATTTCCCAAATTGTTCCAAAAATGTTCTTTATAGTTAGGATTCTTTTCCCCTTGACCAAGGATCCAATCAAGGGTCACACATTGCATTTTTTCCTCAAAGTCTTTTTAGACTCATTTAACCTAAAACAAACCCTCCATGTTTTTATTTTTTTCTCTTTCATGATGTTGACATTTCAAAGAGTCTAGGCCTCTTATCATATGATGTGCCCTACATCTGAGTTGTCTGTTTCCACGGATGTGAGTCATTATAAGCATTTCTGGGAATAATACCACACAGCATATATTGTATCCTTTCTGATGCACCCTCTCTGGGGGTTCAGCAATGTCAGTTTGCCCCATAGTTGGCATTGCTAAGTGTAATCACTTGGTTGAGCTGTAGGCTGCCAGATAGCTCTACTGTAAAGGCGGATTTCCCCATTTGTATTAAAATGAGTAATCTTTGGAGTAACACTTTAAAACTGCATGAACACCCTCCTCCTCCTTTCTTCCTTTTCTTCTCTCTTCCTTTCTCCGTTCCTCTCCCTCCCTCTGGCCACATTCCTCTTCTCTCTCTCTCCTCTTTTTTCTCTTCTCTTTTTCTGTGTATAATTATGGATTCAGATTTTTTCATTCAATGAGTTACAATCTATTTCTGTTATTCTTTTAAAATGTTTTTTCATTGAGATGAGAGTCATATAATAAATTAACAATTTCAAAGTGTCCAAGTCCGTGGCATTTAGTATGCCAATACATTGACAATGCAGTCCAACCATCAACTGTATCAAGTTCCAAATCACTTTCATGATCCCAGAAGAAAGGTCGTGGAAATTAAAGATTATATCCACTAGGCAGCCACTTATATGTTCCTTCCCCCACCCATTTCCTGGCAAACACCAGTCTTCTTTCTGTCTCTATAAATATATCTATTGTGGATATTTCATATGGAATGAAATAATACAATAAGGGGCTTTTAGTGTCTGGCTTCTTTTACTTAGCATAATGGTTTTCAATTTCATTCTTATTATATTAGTAGTTTATTCCATTTTATGGCTGAACGATGCACATTCTATGTGTGTGTATACATATGTATACATACATACATATATACATGTATACTTACATACACATATACTTATATATACACACACACAGAATTATGACATTTTATTTATCCATTTATTTGTTGATGGACATTTGGGTAATTTCTACCTTTGGTTATTGTGCATAGTACTGTTCTGAACCTTCCTATACAAGCCTTTGCTTGAGTACCTATTTT
>NW_007783306.1:0-918 GCF_000696425.1 Galeopterus variegatus
CACCTGTATTGTTTGCTGTATTGAACTGTGCCATTTGCAAGGGACTATCCAGACAGTGTGAGGCCTGACCACATTGTGAAGCCAGATTGGTTAAATTTACGTTCACTGCAGGATTGTTGGCTTGAAAATGTGGGTGCTAACAGCAGCTCTCCAAATGACTTACCTCATTCAGCCTCACCTTTTCAGTCCAATCAGTGCAGTGAAAATGCCAACTTATCTAGGAAAGGGGAAATATAGGAGCAGAATGAGTAGGAATTGAAAAATTGAAAGTAAGATTTGTGACATAAAGCATCCAGATAAGTACAGCTTTTTCAGTACAAATAACAGAATCTCACTTCATAAATCAAAAAAAGAACAAAAATGCAGTAAGAGAAAATAATGTTCCTCTCAAGTGACTCAAACACCACCTACAGAATTCAGACTCACATTGGGTCTAGCCTTGAAATGATCTGGAAAAATGAAACAAGAGTCATTTTAAAGTCATTTAATCTCTAATTTCAATTTTCTGAATGCAAAGAATCGCAGTAGACCCTAGCCCGTTAGCTCAGGGAGGGGTCTGGCAAATGAGTCCAGTCTAATTACAAAAGATCTCTGAGGTAGCAAGTGCAACATGCATATGCTCTTCTGCAATTTGGCTTCTTCAAAGGTATAAACCACGTGTTAATAAGCAACTTTAATTCATGCTAGTATGGAAGCAATGAGTCTAATCCTAAATCTGTAATCATGTACTTAGGCATGAATGCTTTCCTTAGCATGAAAATATACTGAAAATATTCTGATGCAATAGTATTTATATATCTAAAAAAATTGTAATACAGAAGTCTTCTGTTTGACTACACTTATTACTTTTTCAAAGAGATGCATAATTGATTATGATTGATATGCTTTGTTATTATTCTTTGTGAAAGGATTAAGAGT
>NW_007783306.1:2574-2882 GCF_000696425.1 Galeopterus variegatus
GAGAGAGAGGACATGCATGTTGAGGTAGAAAGTGCACAGCATGGGGGTAGTGCAGGAAACGACAGGGTCTGCAGAATCGGAGATCAGAAAGGGGTAAATAAGAGGGAAGAGGGAGGGAGGGATGGTCGGGGGGAGAGAGAGAGAGAGAGAGAGGAGAGAGAGAGAGAGAGTTAGTTGGTTAGTTAGTTTCTGGGTTATTGAGTAAGAGACCCTAGATATAGGATGGCAATGCTAAAGCGGAGAGCACAAGAGACTAAAGGATTTCTGTTAGGGACCATGTCCTACGATCCCCTCACTGAGCTTTGAGA
>NW_007783307.1:0-478 GCF_000696425.1 Galeopterus variegatus
CACGGGTTGGTGATTTGTTGAGTCCAGTGTGTGTAGGAGGCTGTAGGGGAGAGCATCCAGGTGTCCGCGGCCAAAGCATCCAGGAACAGGGACCATTGACGAGGCAGGTCCATTTTAACAGCGGGTTAGCTGATCTGGTGAAGAGCGGGCAGGATCCTCGGTGGCCAGGAGCTGGTAGTTCCTAAGGAAAAGCTGGTTAAAAGTTTGGTTAGAGATTCTTTAGTTGAGTTTGAATGAGTTTTATAATGCAGGGCAGAAAAAGACAGGCTATAAATATAACAGCAAGGGGTCCTAATAGGGGCCATACCCAGGTGAGAAGTGAGCCTTGGAAAAAAGAGGGGAAAGGATCAGGGCGGTTGGCTCTGAGGTCTGAGGCTAGGTTGGCGAGTTTGACAATATCGGTTTCTACTAGTCCGTATTCATTGATATAATAGCAACATTCTTCCCGGAGGAAGATGCAAGTGCCGCCCTTGTCTGC
>NW_007783307.1:2209-2882 GCF_000696425.1 Galeopterus variegatus
CAGCCCACCTGGGGTCCCAGGGGTCATGAATGAATAATTGAAATGTGTACCCGTCCCGCCTAAAGATTTGGTTGATATATTGCGGCACCTGCGGATCATGGATCCGACACAACCAGTATGGGCATCCCCCATAAGTTTCCGGCCACCAGTGACTATAATCTTTGGTTTGATCAAAAAGAAAACATAGATATGGGTATTAGGCTTGAGGGATTAGTTTACTCCCTGTAAGGGGAATGGTAACGAGACTTTGGCATCCAGCTGGAGAACAGTCCCCCGTGGAAGGGAGTAGTGTGGTGGTTTCACCTTGTTTACCTTGTTTTCCTGTAATAGTTTCTCGCACCATGAACCGCCAAACGTATGGGGATTTAGAGACAGCTACTAGCACAGTAAGAGAAGCAGGATAATATAACGGGAGCGGTCATTGTTCCTGTAATGGAGGGAGACTTGGGAGTCGGGATAAACGGAGTTTGAGGGGGTTAGAGGGATTAGGAGTGCAGGCAAATGTTTCAGTTTCTTGAAAGGGTGTGTCTTGAACTTGCAGGGTACGTGTATGTTCTGTGGAATCCGCTGGTGAAGCCGGGAAGCAGGGTTTTAACCTAGAGATATGGATCTATGGAGTTACTTGGTTATTTGGTAGGGAAAGCTTGGCAGCTGTGGGAGTGCAAAGAATGAC
>NW_007783308.1:0-401 GCF_000696425.1 Galeopterus variegatus
GATGACCGGTGCACTCACAGCGCTCACTGGCTGAGCGCGGTGCGGCCGGTCTCAAAAAGGAAAAATAAAAATAAAAATAAAAAATAAAAAAAAATAAAAATCCATCTTGCATCTTGATCACAGTCCTGTCAGCTTGGTTCGCCTGGGCAACCAGCGGGATGAGAGATGTAACAGCCAAATCACCTCCCTGCCACTTGATCCTAGGATGTCTGGAGGTGAAAGTGTTAATGAAGCTGGTGCCCTGGCAGTGACGTGCAAGGGTCCAAATTCAAATCATTCCATTCACTCATAGTCATTCATATATTCAAAGAAAGCAGCAGAATAATTCATCTTAAAACCAAAAATATAGGGGCCGGCCCGTGGCTCACTCGGGAGAGTGCGGTGCTGATAACACCAAGGCC
>NW_007783308.1:2277-2882 GCF_000696425.1 Galeopterus variegatus
GACATTTCAGTACCTTTTGTAGACTCAGCTTTTACCACCCAGTTCTCTTGCTGTACTTTTCGTACCAATGGCCAACCATCCCTCAAACCCATCCCCCAATAGCAAAAGGTAATTTTAACCTGACAAATGTTTATTGAGTACCTATGAGTGCCTATATGCTTAGCACTGGGTGAACTGCTATGGAGATACATATAAAATACAGTCCTCAGGTAGGACTAGTAATGGCACTGCACTGAACAATCAATTATTAAACATTTACTGCATGCCTGGCACTGTGTTGGGTGCTGCAAAGGACACAGAAAAAGACTCATGCTTTGTCCCTTCCCAAGGAGCTTACCTTATTAGAGAGAGAAAATCTTACTATACAAATCATGACAGTTCACAATGAAATGTTAAGTTGTGCACAGGAGGTAATAACTAGAAAAGAGTTGGGATGGATCAATGTAGGCTGAAAATAATCAGGGTAAACCTTATGGAGGCAATGGAAAAAGAGCATAAGAAAGGGATGGGTAGGAACAGATGGAGAGGACAGGATAGACGTTGCGTGTGTGTGTGTGTGTGTGTGTGTGTGTGTGTGTGTGTGTGTGTGGTATGTGTGCTTGCGC
>NW_007783309.1:0-470 GCF_000696425.1 Galeopterus variegatus
GTTTGGACAGAAGCTGACATCAGTAATTTATTGCTTAGTATGTAAATAAGTATCTGGGAATGATATGAATTTTAAATTTAAATCTTGTCTCCAAATACGGAGGATCTGTCCCATATTCAAGGGTTTCCCCACTCCACAGATCTGATGGGAGAGGAGCCAGGGTGTTGGGGGGAGGGAGCTCCTCCCCTGTCACCTTGTAAAACCCCACTCAGAACCGGTGGGCCTCTTCTTCAGAGAGGGACATGCACGTGTCTGTATAGTCCTAGCTGGGGCTGATTGATGGCAGGTCTCAATAAAAGCAGACCACAAAGATAATTGGGAACATCTAAAAGAGGAAATAACACTAGAAGGACGAAGTAACCAACAAAGAGCAACAGCTGTGAGGCAAATAAGTACATTTTCCTTTTTGACTTTAGTTTTATTCCTAACATGTCACATGGTTGAGTTTCAGTCATTTGGGGAAGGACGGG
>NW_007783309.1:2546-2882 GCF_000696425.1 Galeopterus variegatus
GCTGGCTTGGGAGGTGCCACCAGATATGTGTTTATGGCTTCATTTGTCAGCAGTTGTTTCCTTTGGGGAAATACCTCTGGGCCTCTTAGGGCAAGAGGCCGACACAAGTATAGGGTCGGGACCTGTCTCACCTCTCATCCCTTTGCAGTACTCACAAGTCACAGCCTTTCATTTTCTTATAGATCAAGACACTCATCAGGAAGTACATCCAAAGGCAGGAGACCATCAACTTGGTGGTGGTCCCCAGTAACGTGGACATTGCCACCACAGAAGCGCTGAGCATGGCTCAGGAGGTGGACCCTGAAGGAGACAGGACCATAGGTGAGAAGAGGGGAA
>NW_007783310.1:0-226 GCF_000696425.1 Galeopterus variegatus
TGATCCAGCAATCCCATTACTAGGTATATATCCAAAGGAATGGAAATCATCACATGGAAGGGATACCTACACTCCCACATTCATCACAGCTCTATTTACAATAGCCAAAATATGGAACCAACATAAGTGTCCATCATCAAACTTCTGAATAAGGAATATGTGGTATATATACACAATGGAATACTACACAGCCATAAAAAAGAATGAAATTCTGCCATTAGCAGCA
>NW_007783310.1:925-2882 GCF_000696425.1 Galeopterus variegatus
TATATACACAATGGAATACTACACAGCCATAAAAAAGAATGAAATTCTGCCATTAGCAGCAATATGGATGAGTCTGGAGAAAATTGTTAAGTGAAATAAGCCAGACAAGGAAAGAGAAATACTCATGTTCTCAGTCATACCTGGGTGTTAAGAAAGAAGGAAGGAAGGAAAGGAGGGAAGAAAAGAAAAGGAAGGAAGAAAGAAAGAAAAGATGACAACAGTACATTGAACTTTCAGAAGGAGAGAACAAACCTAAGGATTCTAGAAATGTTGGGGAGGAAGAGAGGGGTTTGGGGAGTGATAGGTCAGGTAAAGGGCATAAAGAAAAATCACAACTTGTAAGAATGAATATGCTAATAATAAAAAATTAAAATTAAAAAAAATCAGAGATGATGAAGGTGCAAGAAAATTAGTCCCAGACTGTTTCTGGAACTGGAAGAAGTCCAACCTTTTTGGACAGTGATTAAGCAAAAAGAAAACAAACAACAAAAGATAAGAAACTCACTAGGACATAAATGTTTCTACTAGGATTCCCACTGAGGCACCATTTGTAATCAGAAAAACAAAAAACAAACACAAATCCCTAAGCAGACACCAATAAGGAAAGAGTTAAACAAATTATGGTATAACCGTATTTATTGACATAATTTCATTTTTGAAAAATGTGTGTATATTTGTATGTATGCGTGTGTGAATATTTTTTAATAGAATTAAGAAAAAACTTCAAAGATATGCACTAAAATATTAATTATAGTTATTGCTGGAAACTGAGATTTTAATAATGAGAGTAGGAAGAGAAGGCTATTCACTCATTAATTATTTTCAAGTCTTAGGATTGTAGGTAGTTTTTGTTCATTTAGTTGAACGAACAAAAGAAAGGAAAACACTTTAAGCGCATTAGATATTCCTGTAATCTACATCATTATCTTTATAAGTTTGTGATTTGGTTGAAACATCTAAATAATCACAATAATTGACATTATCTTTTATAAATGGTAGAGAAAAAATCCAGTGGATAAACAAAAAGGTGTAATTTGGGATTCTATTGGCCAGGTGATACTCAGAAGCACCTAAAACTTAAATTTTTAATAAGGTAGAGAAACAGACCATTAGTCTATTCATCTTATTACAGTATTTCCCACATTAACCACATTTTGAAGGCCCATCCTGGTTTTATTTTAGTTTCTTTCTTCCTGCAGTAATAATTTTTTAATTTGAATTTTAGGGGCATGTCAAAAGATGATGCAGTGCCTGGTTGCCATGGAACAAATATACCCTAGAGAAGTAACTCTAAAAGACAGAGAACACTGATATATCCATGCTCCTATGAATTTCACATCTATGTCAGCCCTGCACTGTGCAAAATTGAGCTTTAAAGCTGAAAGTTCTGCAAAAACACTTTTTAAAAATGCTTCATTTATTTTATAGTCACATTGAAATTTCTGTTCCTTTGATTTTTCAAATATCAACTATCTTTTCAAATATCAAGAAATCTGACCCACTTAATTGACTTATTATTGCCAGTATATGTTTTAAATGTAAGTACTTTAAACATATGTATATGTGTGTGCATACTACATATCTAGATTAGTCTAGATTAGGTATAGATAGAGAAGATGATAGGTAGATAGATAGACAGACAGACAGATAGATAGAGATAACAGGTTAACTGGAGCATAGCTCATCTGAAATTTTCCAGTTCCTGCATTCTTTACTTTCCTATACCTAAATACATCAAATTGAGTTTTGACATTTAAAACATTTTTAAGTCAAGAAAGATAATTAATGCATACTCTAAGTTCTGTTCAGTAGGTATTTTTTATTATTAAATTCTAAGGGAAATTCTGAAAAGATCTCTACAAATGTGTTAGGATGCACAGATTCCATAACTATAGAAAAATAAGCCAGTAGATATTTTGAAGAAGAAAAATGGAAAGTGGAAGATTTTTTTTTTTTT
>NW_007783311.1:0-370 GCF_000696425.1 Galeopterus variegatus
GGAAGGGCCAAGTACCTGTTGAAAATGATAGTGAAGAGAATGGAATGTTCAAAAGAGGTGTTGAAGACATTTGGCTGATAACTGTGAGTACCAAATGACACAGGGAATGTGCTTCAAGAGCTAAAAGAGATGAAAACTGGACTTCTTGCTTCAAGAGAAGACAAGAGTTCTTGAAAATAACATTTCTTAGCTCCATTTGAATAAAGATGACATTCTGAGAGAGAATAGCGAAGATAATACAAAAGATGAGCATATGTTTTTGTGGTGTCATTAATAGCTGACTGAGCAGAAGGGAGAACAAATACTAATCCCCAAACTGTGAATATTGTGCGGAAGGGGTTATGGGCAAGCAACTCTGCTAACCTGGATT
>NW_007783312.1:0-751 GCF_000696425.1 Galeopterus variegatus
TGCAGCGCTAGGAAGCTGGGGTCATTGCTATGCTCATTTTACAGCTGAGGAACCAGAGGCTGAGAGAGACTGAGGGGGGGTCCAGTAATTGGCTAAGAAGGTTGAGTTGGTTCAGAGCACGTGGTCGTGGCCACCACACAGCATTCCTGGAACAGGCAGTCATGGGGAAGGGACACATTTCTACCCAGCAGCAGGCCTGGTGGCCATTGCCCCCTCACAAGGACGTCCCTCTTTTCTGCTGAGGACTCTTCTCTCATGTCCATCACCTGCTTGACCCCAGGGACAGCTCTTCATAGCCCTGCCCAATTAGGCATTTCTGGCCCTGGTCCCCGCAGCTCCCAAAGATGTGTTCAGAACTGCAGGTCTCCAAAAGACTCGGCAAAGAGGAATGAGACTTGGGGGACTTGGGGGATCGGGAGGATGCTCTACAGGTCAAGAAAGAGAGACAGAGGCCAATCACACAGGCAGGAGACCCCTGACCCCAACTCCTGCTGGAGTCACACTGAAAACCTGGCTCCATCACCAACTGGCAGGTGACCTCGGGCAGGTGAGTAGGACTGCTTTTTTTTTCTTTGACAAATCGTGTATATATTTATGGTGTACAACATGATGTTTTGACATCTGTATACATTGTGGAAGGGCTTGATTGAGCTAATTAACATATGCATTAACTCACACACTTATTTTTTTGTGGTCAGAACACTCAGATCTATTCTCTTAGCAATTTTCGAGTACACGATACATTGTTATT
>NW_007783312.1:2589-2882 GCF_000696425.1 Galeopterus variegatus
AAAAAAAAATTTCTGTTGTTTAAACCACCCAGTCTTCAGGACTTTGTTATAGTAGCCTGAACAGACTTGTATCACCTCATTCCCATATGAAATCAAGCTTAAAATGCCTTCTTCATGAAGTTTTCTCTGGTTTTCCACCAAATTTCTTCCTGCCCTATCCATATAGCTATGAGATTCCTTGTCACAACTTCTTATAATTAGTCTCTATTACTTTTAAGCATCTTTAAAGTTAATTTAATTATCTAATTTTAAAAGTAACACGTGACTAATTCATACATTCCAGAAAAACGTCA
>NW_007783313.1:0-1288 GCF_000696425.1 Galeopterus variegatus
AGGGATACCAAGGAAGCTTCTAGAAACCCCCAAATGCTCCTTCCAGCTGTCTGGTCAATACCGAAATCCCTCAGTTAGAGATTTGTTCATTTAGCATGGCCTTATAACACTGAGGTCAAGGGTTCAGTTCCCCGTACCAGCCAGCTGCAAAAAACCAAAAACAAAACAAAGCAAAAATATAAAAATAAAGAGATTCATTCATTTAGATTAGTTCTTGAAGCCATAGGAAAATCGTTGCACCAGGAGTCAGTAGATGGGAATCAAGTCTCATCTCTGCCTCTTACTTACAGCTGTGATGCCACACTTCTCTGAATCTCATTTTCCCTGTCTGTAAAATGGTAGTGATAATGCCGACCTTCCAAAGTTGTTATCTAGGTTAAGCGAGACGAAGAGTGTAAAGCCCTGGCACCTGGCAGGAACACCACGAGCACGCCTTCCTTTCTCTAGCCTTTGACGGGGAGAACAGGGTGGATTGGGAAGGCGCCATGCTGGAAGTCACCAGTAGGTGGCAGCACAAGGCATTGTCGTTCCTTCCCGCCTCTCCTAATGAGGAGGTGCTGTGGTAATGTTGGAAAAAGAACCCTAGCCCTTCACGTTAGTGGGTCTAGGCTATATGGCTTCCTGTCTTGCATGGTGAAGAGCTACCAAGTCTGCTACTGGCGGGGTCTGGGTTGGCGACACTTACAAAGTGTGACCCTATTCCCCAGAGATAGAGAGAAATGTCAGCCTCACTCCTGCCCTCAAGGAGTCTGCAGTCTAGGGAGGGAGGCCTGAATGCATAGAGACAGGCAACAGAGGGGAAGAAGGGAGCATACAGGCTGCAGGATTGTGGTGAGAGACATCCAGCCCTGCAAGGGGCATCAGCAGGGGCTTCCCAGGGGAGGAGGGCTCAAGCAGAAGGAAGTCAGGGACATCTGGAGGTGGCTAAGGTTTTGAAAGGGCTGCCCTTGGTTCTGTGTGCTTGGAGCACACCCCCTGTCATTTCCATTGCAGACCAGCTATATATGTAGGCCACATTACTGTTATTTCTGTAAACCCCCCAACTCTCTCACTTTCTCACCCCAGAGATGCCTGATCTCCCAACGGACACCAAGTGAAGACTCTCCTAGGAATATTTCCATCTCCTCAGTCCTGTCTCTTGCTTTTCAAGTAAGAAAGCACCCGGATATACTATGATATTTCTTCCTGCTTTGGTGACTACAGGTCCTCTTATAAAAGAAAACACCCTGGGCCGGCCCGGTGGTGCACTGCTACAGTGCGCCGCTTGGGAGTGCAGCAGCACTCCCGC
>NW_007783313.1:2669-2881 GCF_000696425.1 Galeopterus variegatus
AGACACTGTGGAAAGAGCATGTGGATCCTTCTGGGCTCAAAGGAGGTGACAAATGTAATAGCGCTTTGGAAATTTAGTGCAGCCACCTAAGGATGTGCACGTTGAGCTCCTGGGAGATGAGTAGGTCAGGTTCAGATGGGTGTGCATCCCCTGCAGAGCCTGGTTGGGCACCTGGCACTGGCTGCTTGAGGGAGAGGATGTACAGGAAGAGA
>NW_007783314.1:0-564 GCF_000696425.1 Galeopterus variegatus
GTTTATTCAAGCTTTTAATTTATTTTTGAACCAATTTTGGAATTTTACATTTTCCTTTTTATCAATGTAACTGAATTATTGTGTAATTGTTATTCCCTGCACTTCTGTTGCAGCTATTGCTATACTCCTTTTCATCATGTAATAATTTATTTTGTGTAGTTATACGATATATACTATATAAATATGTAACTTAAAGAATAGTATGCAACATAGACAACATTATACAAAATATTACCTACAATATATACACAATACTTATGTCATATATTACATAAAAATGTAAAATATATTTTATCATATGTTATATAATACTATATATATTTCAGATATGTATAATAGAAACATGTGTAATACACATACTGCATATAGTATACATGAAAACTGCAACTTATTATATGTGTCTTATTCATAGTTATTACTTTTCATTCTGTGTTTATTTACCTTTGGCTTGTGTGGCCTTCCCCCACGCCCTGCCCACATCTTACTAATGATTTGTTTATGTTACAATTTTTTCATATAACCAGTTTCAGGCATAGTTAATGTTCCCTAACTTTCTTCTGTTCT
>NW_007783314.1:2524-2881 GCF_000696425.1 Galeopterus variegatus
AGGGTGTTAATAAACAAACACAGAAGACCTGGAAAACTTACTGCCTCCTAGTATGGAAATAAACAACTGACATACCTGTAGACTTATTTGGATATGATCTTGTTTTTCAGGTACTGAAAATTTGCTTTTTAAATACATTTAGAACATTTTTTGTTAATAATCTTGATAACCTAAGGGAAATAATCTTCATAGAAGACATATGAAACACAATTCTCTTTCATTTCCAGCTACACAGATAGTCTCCAAGCTGGTGTTGTTTCTGTAGCCTGAGTGGAGGCTTTATTTTTTACTCCTAGAGAGTCCTTGTTTAATAATCTCAGGCTCAGTGACCTCACAGATTCTTTACCGGCTTCCTCT
>NW_007783315.1:0-444 GCF_000696425.1 Galeopterus variegatus
TAACAGTATCTGCCTGTTATACTCTATCTATACTATACACTTTGTCTACCTGTATAACAGTGTATACTTGCATATAAAGCTGCATGTGAATATGTGTGATGTGCTTAGAACACAGTCTGGCCCAGAGAGATGACTGTTAGATTATTGTTTTCCATTGATTCATTGATTCATTGATTTTGTTTTGTTTTTTGTCAGCTGGCCAGTACAGGCATCCAAACCCATAACGTTGGTGTTACCAGCACTAGATTATTGTTTTATACACATGCATACACATACACATACACACACACACACACACACACACACACACATGTCTGTGTGTATAAGGCACATGCTTAGTGCTAAGAAATTACTATAGCTCTTCATGGATACCTTAAATTAGTTCCCCTCTGGGAGCTTGTCCCTCATGTGTAGAATAGCAGTTGCTATGATTTAAATGTATGT
>NW_007783315.1:2572-2881 GCF_000696425.1 Galeopterus variegatus
CTTAGATGGACCCATTCCGCTCAGCCACAGACATTCCTCAGCCTGTCCTGCAGCTACATGTAGCATATGACTAAGTTTGAGCTGATAGGATGTGAGAGGAAGTGATGTGTGCCAGTTCTCAGTCATCTCCAGCCTGGTTCACTCACTTCTGCACTGTCACATCAGAGAAACATAAATGTCTACCTCAGTTTGGCCAGAGTTAGAGTCTCCTTTTCAACTGCTTACTCTGTTTTCTAACTAATACAGTGCTCTATGAAAAGAAGCAATTCTGATCATCTTTTTCTAGAAGCTACTCTTGATTTTCTAGTT
>NW_007783316.1:0-557 GCF_000696425.1 Galeopterus variegatus
ATATAACATGGGAAATATACATACAAGAAAATGCATATAACAAGTTAATAATAAGAAAAAACTAGTATTAAAAAAGTAAGATGTAAATTGTGATTTAGAAACAGATGAAAGAGAATTTGGGTAATTTTTCCTACTGCAAATGCAAATCCTTATCAGTTCAATTACCACATGTAAATCAGACAGCTGGCAAGCCAAAGAAGTTGGAGGGAGCAGAGGGGAGCATTAAGTTGTACTTTCAGAGATTGATGCTGTTAATACCTGACAAAAGAAAATAAATTGAAAAAGAACAAGAGAATGGTCTACAAACACAGTAAGGTTTTTAGTTCCTTCTCAACGAGAACAGTTGAATTATTACTATAGCACACTAAGATGCTATAATGCTGGTACTTTCTTGATCTCATCAAAATGTGTCAATAAAGATTTACATACAACTACACAAGATTGCCACTCAACTAAGGCAATGATAAAATGCTAGCAACTGTTAACATGTATATCAATTTTTAAAAAAGATGTGTTTTATAACTGATGATAAACGATACTTTAATTTTAATTAAAAT
>NW_007783316.1:2003-2881 GCF_000696425.1 Galeopterus variegatus
TTTGTTTTCTTTATAAATCACCCAGTTGCAGGTATTTTGTTATAAGCAACAAAAATGGACTTATACAAAGACTGATCACCTAGCATTTAATTAGAAAGAACATATTCGGAAATGGCTTCTACAAGATTTTCATTATATTAATATTTGATCAACACCAAAGGTTTTCCCAATTATCATAATGATTAAAGTGGAGTTTTACTGATAAAATTAGTAGCTTATTAAATAGCAAAGTGGGATTTCATTGGTGAAATTCACAGTAGTTCAGTTACATAAACTGGATAAATTAATTTACAGACACATTCCACCTTGGCATAATGGAAAGAGAAGACTCTAAAGAGGCCTATACCCTTACGGATGGCATCTTAGGTTTAATTCCTAATAAGTACAGAGATTCTGAGTATACAAAATCTTGTCTCTGGAATACTGTTTTATCTGCCTAGGGTAAACATTTTATGCAAGAACAAGAAACTGGGGCTTCATCAGATTTAAAGAACAGGCTATACAAAATATTTTATGCATATTGGCTCATTGCCTATTTAAATATCTGCTTGTATAAGAATCTGCATACATAACAAAGTTAACTACCAAAACATCTACCAAAAGAGGGAAGAGTTGCCTGTGTTCACATATTGGCTTTAGTTAATTTGTAATAATCAGAATGACCAAAAATTCAAAACATCAGAAATGAATTACAGATACCCTGGAAGGGTTTGGTACTAATGTAAGAAATAATTTTGATTACTTCAGCCAAGGGAAAACAGGCATAGGCTGACAAGAATAGCATATATAGCAAGAGGCAGTGCTTGGACTTCCAGTATTCTAAGGTTCTTATATTGTCCAGAATAAGGGTAAAAGATATTTATTGACTTTAGACTTTT
>NW_007783317.1:0-1738 GCF_000696425.1 Galeopterus variegatus
TAAAGCCAGAGCGAGGCAAGGGGTACATGCGAGCACACAGGAGCTGCAGAGAGCACTCGGAAGGGGACAAGCACAAGGAGAGCTTCTGGGAAGAGGTATGGCCTGAGCTTCCATTAAAAAGCAGCAGCTTTCTGCAAACTCACACACAGCAGGTAGGAGACCACGGCAGAGTTATCACAGAGGCCACAGCCTGTCTTATCTCTGCAGCATCCCTGACCAGGGAGTCTGCCGGGCATTTCTGGAATGGGAGGTAGTGTGGGTGACAATGTTGGAGAGGGAGGTGGGGTCAGACAGATCAGATCCTGAAGGATTTACATGCTACGCTAAGAGGCTCAGACTGCAGATTAATTGCTTCCACTTTCAGACTGGGAAGGACCTCAAGAGCCCAGCGGGGTCTTTCCAGAGGAGAAAATGAACGCACTGTGTCCTGAGACAGGCAAAAATGGGTGGAAAGATCTTCCCCACAGAGCAAGCAGTGAAGGTTTGGGACAGAGAGTCGAATTTAGGGCCCTGAAAATATTAACAGTTAGGGATGGCTAAGGAATAGGATGTGTGAGGGTAGTTATTGGGAACAAGGCTAAAGGTACCCAGCTCCTATAACCCTGATAATAATAAATGGCAGAAGATCATTTGCACATGCTATTCGGTCCCAACCCATTCAAGAAAAGAACCAGGTTAGTGAGTACAGTTTCGTGCTGAAAACAGTGTCCCTGCACAAATTCCTGCTGTTATTTATATCAGCACCAAGAAATATTTTCTGACACACAACCTAAGCCTTCCCACAGTTGAATCACATTCTGGCTGAGCCTTGATCCTGAGCTTATCTGGTGTCTCCTCTGTTTATGCTGCCCAACCACCTGACTCTTAAGCTCCCACCACCCAGTCAACAGCTGCATAAGATGATTCCACTCTTTCTTATCATCTTGGCTCTGCACTCCTCTAAACCCACTGCGATCTGCCTTCAGCAAACACTGTCACAACTCAAGATGGATGGTCTGTTTCCCCACCAGGAACGTGCCACGAATGGGTCGCACAGTAAGTGCCTGACAATAATGATCAGCGTGACAGGCTGTAAGGGGAAGATAGAGAAACTAGTCAACGATACAGAAAAGACTGATGTGGTGCTGATGCCAATGGTGAGCTGCAGGGAGCATTCAGGAAAGGCAGGAGAACCAAGGAGATCATTAGAAAAGGATGCCTGGAAGAGAAATAACTCTTCTTTGAAGGTAAAATAAACCAAAGGCTCTCTATTTCTTTGGTTGCTGAGCACCTATCATGGGCCAAGCACTCTACTAAGTGCTAATCCTCCTGGTCAGAAATTACTTAGAACAATGGATTTCATCATGCTGGTGTTTTTCTGATGAGAAATCAATAATGGTGTTCTTCTGATAAAAGGTGAATAACACGCAGGCTTATGATTTAAAGCTCAGGGATAAATACATACAGACACAGGAAGAGCCAGTCCAGTTACGTTTTACTTGGTGAGAATAACCATACACCAATGAATCTATTGATTAGGCAGGGAGCCGAAAGAGAACAAAAGATTCTCTGGGCTTGGAGGCTGTGGCCTGCCTGGGTGTTGGGAGCCCATGGTCTGGGCACCCGACTCTACAGGCATTGCTATGCACAGGCTCTTTGTAGCCTCCTGGTCCTGAAGGCTCATATGCAGATTACGACAGAGAAGCCCCCTGGGTTTTTTTCCAGTGAACTGCCAGCAAGTTAGTTATCACTTGACTTG
>NW_007783317.1:2393-2881 GCF_000696425.1 Galeopterus variegatus
AGAGAAGCCCCCTGGGTTTTTTTCCAGTGAACTGCCAGCAAGTTAGTTATCACTTGACTTGCCATTTGCAATTGCAAGAATGTAAATTTACTTGTCCAAGATAACTTCCCCTTGGTAGTTTCAAGCTCACATTCCAGACTTGGGTCGTTAAGTAATTTAATAACCATTTACTAGTGGGGAACCATCAGCTCCCATAAAATAAATACACGTATGAATGCCCAAAACCACCAGGGTTGGCAGCAGAGAGAAAAACCTTCACAGGGAGGGACGGGCTGAACCACACAGGGTGTTGTGATAGAGAGAAGAAAAAGCAACGAACTACTGTGGCCCCTCAAATACAACCGCGCTCAGAACTACAGACTCACCCACGCCCCTGTGGCCCCAGACATGACTCCCAGGCACAGGGCTCCTCCCCTTCCACCCAGGGGCCTCTCCTGCACTTGCACACTCCTTGGAATCCAGGCCCAGGCAATGAAGGCCTAGAACGG
>NW_007783318.1:0-935 GCF_000696425.1 Galeopterus variegatus
CGGCCGTTAATTGCTGCTTCCTGTCTAGAGAATGCAGCAGGATAGATTGAGACTGCCTCCTGTTTGCACTCCCCCTCACCCCCATGGGCACTGTTTAAGGTGGTGGAGGTCTAAGAAGCAAGACTGATGGCAAGTCTGTCAGGGGAGGCTAGTCTGGGGGTCACGGTTAGCTCTGGGAAAGATTACCACAGGTCAGGCTGACCCTGTGGGGCCTGCCCTGCAAAGGGCTGCACCTGTGCCTGCAAATAAAGCTGTGGGCGTCTTCTCATGGCTCCACTCCCCGACCTGGAGACCTCCAATCCTGCATGTTCTTTGGTGGTTAGGTCTGATGTTTCCACATGCTGCTTTGTGCTGCCCCTACACCCCAGCTGGCCTCCTATTTCTTAAATTCTTAAAGAAGAAACAACACACGAACCTATCTAAAAAGAGTTCAACTGATGTGGAATTCTAAAAATGACTGAAAAATAACATTTATGGGGTCTGAGCCTGTGTCCAAAGCAGCACTTTCAAGGGCCCAGAGGGAAATCCACACACACGTGGTTGGCTAGTTGTGTCTTTTCACCCACATTAGATGGTGATTTTAACTTGCTTTTAACTTAGCAAGAATTTGTTAGTGATATTCCACTTTCACCACCCCCTTTGTCAGAGAAGGAAGAAGGGCCACATTCTCAAATTGTTGGTCCCTTTTACTCTTTGACAGAAGTCCTGTTGTCCCCTTCCCCTTCTCCCCTGTTCAGGCATGCCCTCCACCCCCCACCCCCAAGCCGGTGTGAGTCTAACCTAACCACTTAGGAAAGGAAAATATTGCTACCTCCTGAAAATTTTATCCCTTTATCTGCAATAAGTAAAACAAATTCAGGATGGCATTGAAGGGAGCTAATGCAGTGAGTTTGAATGTATGTGTAACCAACGCTGAACAAACATCCCTGTTCAAG
>NW_007783318.1:1830-2881 GCF_000696425.1 Galeopterus variegatus
CAGGTGCCAAAATTAGGTTTGTCTGTGAGGAGGTGGTTCAAGGACTGGAAGGACCTGAAGGGACAGAAATATGAGATGCAAGCATTTTGGCATATCAGAGAAAGATGGGTCATGGAAGCAAGATGAAAGTCAGAGAAGCTACTATCTTGAGAAAAAGCTGCCTTTTTTTAAAAAAAAAGTAATTCCTGATAATATGATTTTTGTTGATTCAGGAGGCTGGTTGAGTTGGCAGAGCTTTTTTGTATTAACAGAAACAAATGACTGCTTTAGTTCAAGTAATAAATAATGCACTTCTAAAGACAGAGCAAAACTTATTTTAAAAATAGCTGTGGAATAGAAGGTCAAAATGAAACTGGGGTAAGATAGTTTTGATGCAGCTCAGTATTTTCTCTTCAGTAGTCCAACTTAGGGCCAAAATTAGGATTCTCACTCAATTGTATTACTCAAAATAAAATGACCTAGTGCTTTAAAAATGGAAGCCTGATGAATCCTCTAGTATTATTTGTGTAATATAAGCCATTTTAAGGAAGTGAACCTTAAATAATTATTTTAATGATTTCACAAAGATCAGAAATTCTTAACTGGTTGTTTAACAAGTTGGAAACATTACAAACCAGTTAAACATAGCAAACATTTTCTTAGTCACATACATACACACGCGCCATCTGACATCATTTGACTGTTTCTGGTATCAGCACCCCTCTGAGACTCATACTAACTTTGATTCAGTGCTTTTCTCCTAAAACAGTAGCTCTTAACCTTTTGGGGGACTCATAGACTCCTTTAATGTCTCACTCTCTCCCTAAAAACATGTATTCTCACCTTATTCCTGCAAGAAATCAGTGTGTAATTCCAAGGAGATTCAAGGACCCCAAATGAAACGCCTGCCTTAAACCCTGGCTTTCTCTCCACAAGTCGTGGTGAAGGGAGACAGGAAGCTCATTGATAATGATGTCCGTGATGACAGACAGTCCCAGCGGTGGCAGTGGCAGTGGGCCTACTTGTATCTAGTCTCCTGAAATGCTGGATTTGGTGATGCTGGCCTGATGGC
>NW_007783319.1:0-2881 GCF_000696425.1 Galeopterus variegatus
GGTGGTTTCTAGACTAGTCCAGAGTTAAGAGCTAGGAGATGGAGGGTGTCAGTGGAAAATTACCAAGAAGACAGTACATATCCTCCATGTGAAAGCCAAGCCAGAGAGGCTTGATTTATGCAAGTTTGTCATCATTGTTCTAATGACACTGTAACAAGAAGCAGATGGCCCTCCTTATAGGAGCCCTCCAGAAACCAGATAGTGTGAGCATCTGAGACAAGCAGGGGTCTGTTGCAAAGGGGAGCACTAATGAATGGATGTGCCGCAGGCTCTGACCTGTACAAAGTTCCAAGGCTTATCAAGCTGAGCCCCACACCTGGGGACCCACTTAGTCGGAGATGACCATTGTGGCTTCTGGTCAGTGGGGTATCTCTAAAAGTGGTGCCTCTTGGGCTGGAAGCAAGAGACCTTTCTTTCAGTCTTGCACCTTATGGTCTTCTGCATTACACTGAAAGTGGCTGTTTGCTACTTCCTACAAGGGCCTAAGAGAAAACTCACAGTGGCTTTGAAAGGTGTGAGTGCCAGAAGTGGCCCAGATATGTCAGATATTCAGATATTCATGTTTGAATATATTTGTAGCCAAGAAAAATGTTGAAGAATTTAAATAGCAAGAAACATGAAATAGTTGTGATAAAATAATATATACAGTAACATTTAAGCTTTGCACACAAATAATATTCAACAAATGTTGAATTGAACCTCTAATGCTGATTTCTCTTGGGTTAAGTCCTGAGCCTATGTCTCTTCTCTTTACCATTCTTTTACCCCTTCATCTCATTTATTTTTGTGGTTTTCAATACCTTCTAGTCACTACTGGTGCCTACTTTGCCAGACTGGATGACTTTTCTGAGCAACAAAAGCTAACCATATATTTTATAAGGAGTTAATATTCAAAATGTATGAGGAACTTACACAACTTAATAGCAAAACTCCCCAACAAACAAACAAACAAACAAATCCCCCCACACAAACAATCTGATTTAAAAATGGGCAAAGGACTTGAACAGACATTTTTCTAAAGAAGATATCCAAATGGCCAACAGGTATATGAAAAGATGCTCAGTGTCATTAATTATCAGGGAAATGCAAATCAAATCTACACTGAGATATCACCTCACAACTGTTGGGATGGCTGCTATAAAAAAAAATGAGATAACAAGGATGTGGAAGTGGGAATGTAAATTGGTACAGCTATTATGAAAACCAGAATGAAGGTTCCTCAAAAAGGTAACAATAGGGGCCGGCCCGGTGGCGCACTGCTACAGTGCGCCGCTTGGGAGTGTGGCGGCGCTCCCGCTGAGGGTTTGGATCCCACATACAGACCGGTTCCCACTCACTGGCTGAGCGAGGTGCAGGCGCGACACCGAGGGTTGCGATCCCGTTGCCGGTCCCGGTCCAGTACGGGCGCGACACTGAGGGTTGCGATCCGTTGCCGGACACGAAAAAAGACAAAAAGGAAAAAAAAAAATAAAATAAAACCAAAAAAGTTAGATCCTATTTCAAGTCAAACAGATCCAATTCTTTCAACCGTCCCTTATATTTCATGGTTTCTAAACTTTCGTTTTCTCATTTTTCCTTTGTGCTACACGTTTCACTTTGTCAGTCTCTTTAGTGATCAGAATTTAAGACAGTTCTCCTAGTATGATCTAAACAGGACAGAATACTGGCCCCTAGTGTAGACTTTAAAACATCTTACCATACCTTGAAAGTGGTTTTTGTCATAATCATGTCAAATGAGGGCTGGTACCCAAAGGAAATGAAATCAGTTTCTTGAAGAGATAGCTGCACTCCCATGATCATTGCAGCATTATTTACGTAGTCAAGATATAGAATCAACATCCTAAGTGTCTACTGATGAATGAATGGATAAAGAAAATGTGGTGTATATATACAATGGGATATTATCCAGCCACAAAAAGGAAGGAAATCCAGTCATTTTTAACAACATGTATAAACCTGGAGGACATCATGTTAAGTGAAATAAGTCAGACACAGAAAAACAAATACTGCGTCATCTCACTTATATGTGGAAACTACAAAGTCAAACACATAGAAACAAAGAGTGGAATGGTGGCTGGGGGTGAAGGAAATGGGGAGATGTTGGTCAAAGTCTACAAACCTTCAGTTATAAGTTCTGGAGATGTATTGTATAGCGTGGTGACTGTAGTTAATAATACTGAATTGTTTACTCGAAATCTGCTAAGAGTAGATCTTAAGTGTTCTCACCACAAAATAAGGTAACTGTATGAGGTAATGGATGTATTAACTAACCTGATTGTGCTAATCATTTCACAATTATATCTATGTAAAATCATCACATACTAAATCTTAAATATATACAATTTTATTTGTCAATTATACCTCAATAAAGCTGGGGAGGGGGAAGCATATTTCTGTCTGCTTGACATCTCTGCCTGGTAACATCAGAAACTCAACATGTCCAAAGTGGAACAAACCCCTGACTTATCCTAAGACCTGTTTCCCATCCTAGTAAATGTCACCATCATTCACTTCAATGTTAAGCCAGGGAATCATCCTGTTTTCTCCCTCTTCATCTCCCCTCAAGTTCCATTCTTTATCAAGCCCAAATGATGCTGGAGGAAGGGTCTGGAGGGCCTGATAGCCAGCCTCAACCCACCCCATCCTCTTACCAGGTTCTAGACTCCACTACAGAAAATAATTCAAGAGCAGAGTCATGGTAGAAAGTGAGAGCAGGTTTAATGTAACAGATAAGAAATACAGATTGCACAGAGAGATTGCAGCCTAGCTCCAGAGACTGAGTAGGGCCCACACCAAGTTTAATACAAAAGTAAGAAATATACACTTAAAGTTCAGTACAGAGTGCAGGCTGGCTCAAGAGAGTGAGCAGCCACCTGCTAAA
>NW_007783320.1:0-2881 GCF_000696425.1 Galeopterus variegatus
AAATCCCCAAAACATGTATAATCAATTGTGATTCAATAAAAATAAATAAATAAATAAACCACTTATGTAGAAAGAAAGAAAAAGAAAGAAAGAAAGAGAAGAAAGAAAGAAAGAAAGAAAGAAAGAAAGAAAGAAAGAAAGAAAGAAAGAAAGAAAGAAAGAAAGAAAGAAAGAAAGAAAGAAAGAAAGAAAGAAAGAGAGTCTCGGGGTTTTAAAGTACTCTTAAGATTTTTCTTTTTTTTTTTTGGGGGGGGGCCTCAGAACCTCTCTGACAGTTCTCTTTGGCAGACAGTTTTCATCCTGAGTATAAAAATCAACAATCATTTGCTTCAATGAGATTTCATGCAACTATTCCCTCCAAATACAAAGTAAAGAAAGGTTTGTCTACAGGAATTTCTTATAGTGCTTCCTTGAAGAGTAGAATCTAATGATAAAAAAGAGATTTTTATTGGGTACTGTATTCTCAAGAAGGTAACATACAATTTTAAAAAGGGACCCAAACTTTATTTTTAGTTATTTTTTTCTTTCTTTTTTTTTAAAAAGATGACCGATAAGGGGATCTTAACCCTTGACTTGGTGTTGTCAGCACCATGCTCACCCAGTGAGCTAACCGGCCATCTCTATATAGGGATCTGAACCCGTGGCCTTGGAGTTATCAGCACCACACTCTCCCGAGTGAGCCATGGGCCGCCTCAACGGACCCAAATTTTAAAAGCTAAAAGTAATGTATACAATTACCTTATTTTACCAGGAAAAAACAGACTCAGATTCAGTGAGTTGCTAATGCTCCCACAGCCACACCTGGAAGTTGGGCCTTTTGAGTCTCAAACCATTGACAGCCATTTTCACTATCTAATATACTTTTTTAGGAAAATGTAACTCACTATTTAAACCTTAAAAAGCACAGAATCAGTACTGACATAAGAGTGAAACCCTACTGATCCATGCTCTGAGTATGAAAAGGAAATCCTAGTTTTGTTTTTAAAATGAATATTCCATCCTCCCATAAAACTTGCCTCTAGCATACAATAAGGGTTTAGTAATTCCCTCACTGAGCATTAACAAGGTGAGAAGAAAACTCTCAAAGAGCTGTGATACATTTTCCACTTTTTGATTTGTTCTTGTCAAATACAAAAGTATTGAAAACATTTTCCTTTATTTAAAAGTTTCCACAGAGACAAGCCAGTATATTCACCTTAATATTTCCAACAAGATCCATTTTAACAGGAGCAAATACTGTAGGTCCAAGTTTGTCTAGAAAAAAGGATCAAAACCATTTTTATCTTGTATGGTAACAATAAATTTAGCAGATCTTTTCCTCAACAACTGTAATTTTTACTTCTAAATCATTTTCTAAACATAAGCCTCAAAATGATGAAGGAAGGAAGGGAAATAACAATCACAATAATGTGCTGAATTTTCAGAAGAGAACTGAACTGTGATCACCAGAAGTGGGAAAGGAGGATGGGGAAGGGGGTTAGTGAGAAATTGATTAATGAACACAAAGAATGATTAAGTTTTGTAATGATGAATATGCTAAATATCCTGATTTGATCATCACACATTGTACACAAGTTCTGACAGTCAACACTGTACCCTGCAAAATGTGTAATCAATTGTTTCAATATGAGTGAATAAATGAATAAATAAAAGATTACTGATAATGAGCAACACACATGCACAAAAAAAGCTTCTAGGACACTGGTACCACCTTTTTCTATCACACTACTCTAAGGTGAGTAACTACAATGAGGTCATAAGTGGCAGGTAAGACAAAGATCTTATAAATTTAGAATACGTATTGTAATCCTTAGGGTTGCCCTGTCCAATAAGATAGCCACTAGATATGTAGCTGTTCAGCACTTGATACATAGCTGGTCTAAATTGAAATGTACTGTAAGTAAAAAAATACATATCAGATTTTGAAGACAGTATCAAAAACAGAATGTAAAATATCTCATTGATGATTCTCTTATATTGATTACATGTTGAGATGATATTTTGGATATACTAGGTTAAATAAAATACACTTTTAAAATTAATTTTTGTTTTACTATTTTTAATCTGCCTACTAGAAGACTTAAAATTACATATGTGGTTAGAATATTCCTGTTGGGCAAGAACAATAGCTGAAAATTTTTAAAAAGCGGTATAGCTAAAAAGCCAAAAGAGAAAAGATTAAGGAATTCTAGAAAATACTTAACTAATCTAAACAAACAAATAAACAAACACCAGGAACACAGATAGATAGCTAAAAAGCAAATAAAGTAAATATACTAGAATACTAAAAAATAATTGATTAATTGGCTAGATGTCAGGAAAGGGATAAAAAAGAAACCAAGTCAGATAGAAAAAATGTAAAATAAATAGCAAGGTGGTAGAAACAAAGAGCAAGATAGTAGAATTAAATTCATCCAAACAACATAATTCACTATATTAACAAATCACAGGAAAAAAATCTCAAGGATTTCAATAAATGCAGGAAAAGCATTTTATAAAATTAACTCATTTGTGATTATAAAAAACTCTCACCATATGAAAACTAACTGCATCTATATGCTATCAATTAATAATTGGGAAATGAAATAAAACACTTCTTACAATAGTATCAAAAACCATACAATTCTAAAATTTGTTATTAACAAAAGATGTGCAAGATCTATACACTAAAAACTATATAAAACACTGTTGAGAGAAAAAAGATAGCAAGTAAATGAAGAGATATAGCAAGCTCATAGACTGGAAGACTCAATGTTGTGTAAAATATCATTTCCCCCTAATTGGTTTTCAATGTTGTGTAAAATATCATTTTCCTCTAACTGGTTTATCAATAAGTGTAATCTTAATCAAAATCCCAAAAGCCTTTTTTAATAGAATTGAA
>NW_007783320.1:5229-7250 GCF_000696425.1 Galeopterus variegatus
TTGAGCAACCAGATATCATAAGAAAAACAAACAAACAAACCAAAACCTCAACCCCCTAACCACACACCACATACAAAAGATAATTCCAAGACGGATCACAGGTATAAACATAAAAATTTTAAAAGTCTAGAAGAAAACAGGAGAATACCTTTATGACCTTTAGGGTAAATAAAGATTTCTTAGGACAATGAAAGCACTAACTATAAAAGAATAAACTGAACTCCAACAAAATTAAAAACTTCTACTTTTCAAAAATATCATTAATGGGCCTAGCCCATGGCGCACTCGGGAGAGTGCAGCGCTGGGAGTGCAGTGCTGGGAGCACAGCGACGCTCCCGCCGCGGGTTCGGATCCTATATAGGAATGGCCAGTGCGCTCACTGGCTGAGAGCAGTGTGGGCGACACCACACCAAGGGTTGCGATCCCCTTACCGGTCACGAAAAAGACAAAAAATAAAAAATAAAAAAAAATAGGGTGGAGCCCATGGCACACTCGGGAGAGTGCGGCGCTGGGAGCGCAGCAGCGCTCCTGCCGCAGGTTCGGATCCTATATAGGGATGACCGGTGCGCTCACAGCGCTCACTGGCTGAGCGCGGTGCGGTCGGTCTCAAAAAGGACAAAAAATAAAAAATAAAAATAAATAAAAAATTAAAAATTAAAAAATTAAAAATTAAAAAATTTAAAAAATATATCATTAAGAAACAGGGAAGCCATAGCCTGGCAAAAACATTCACAATGCATATGTCTAACGATGGAATTTCATTCAGATTATATAAAGAACATGCATAATTCAATAATAAAAAGAAAGATAACCAACTTTTAAAAATGGTTAAAGATTTGAACAGACACTTCACAATTGAAGATATAGCAATGGCCAATAATTATATGAAAAAGTGCTTCAATGTCATTAGTCATCAGGGAAATGCAAATTAAAGCCACAATGAGATGCCATTAAACACTCACAGAAATGGCCAAAATCAAAAATACTGACACCACCAAAATCTAGTGAAGATGTGAAGCAAAAAGAATACTCATATGCTGCTGTTGAAGTATACAAGTGTGCAAGCACTCTGTAAACAGTTTGGCAGTTTATTATAAAGTTAAAATATGGACTAGCAATTCCAGTCCTAGGTATTTGCTCAAGAGAAATGAAAACATATGCCCACAGACACAAAAATGTTCACAGCAACTTAATTTATAATGGCTCCAAACTAGAAACCACCCAAATGTCCATCAATAGAAAAATGAATAAACAAATTGTGGTATATTCATTTAATGGAATACCACTCAGCAATAAAAAAGAAATACACCACTGATACATGCAACAAAAATGAACCTTAAAAACATTCGAAGTGAGAAAAGTCAGATGCAAAAAAGTATATCATATGATTCAATTTATATGAAGTTTTAAAATAGGCAAAACTAACTTATGGTGACAGAAGTTGATAAAATGGTTGCCTCAGGTTGAGTGGTGGGTTGGGGGCCAGTTGGCACAGGGAACGTCTGGGGGTGGTGAAAACATTCTATGTTTTGATAGGAATGTGGACTACATAGGGAGGTGCACTTGTTAGAATTCAGTGAATCATAAACTTAAGTCCTATGCAAATTATACCTCAATTTAAAAAAAAGATGTATAGTTAAATGGGTCATGCAGAAAATTTCAACACATTAGAAATCTCTGGTATTACTGACTTTATACTAAGTAAAAGTAAATTTGAACTAAATAAATTTATATATATAATTTTTTAATCTTTGAAAAAATGTTTTAACTTATAAAATATTTTTTTCATAGTACCAATAGACTTGAAGGCCTACTTCACTTTCACATTTATACTTTGTTTCTAGAAAGCAGAATCCCCTTTTCTCATTATACTACTCTAAGGTCAATATGCAATAATTAGAGATAAAATGAGAATATGCAATAATGATTACAGTCATACAGTTTTAGCTGTATGTGGCTCGTGATATGAAGAGGTGGCTAAAAAGAAGAGTCATCTCACTGTATACACAGTTCAGTATATT
>NW_007783321.1:0-220 GCF_000696425.1 Galeopterus variegatus
GCAGTGAGGGGCCAGTGGACCTGCCTTGCTGCACCTCACATTGGAGGGCTGTGCATTGGGCCAGGTCACCCAGCAGAGGGGCGGACTGTGGGGGTGGGAGAAGAGGGGTCGAGGATGTTGAGCCGAGCTGGATCTCCCATGTGGGAGCCCTGAGAAGAATCAGCACATGAGCCCATGGAAGACTCAGCCTGTGGATGCCTGCTGTTCACCAATCGCCACC
>NW_007783321.1:1728-2881 GCF_000696425.1 Galeopterus variegatus
ACACTGAGGGTTGCGATCCGTTGCCGGTCACGAAAAAAGACAAAACAAACAAACAAACAAAAAAAAACCCTTCAGTGGGTTTCATTAACTTATAAGTCCAAACTCCTTAGCATATTGCATATGAGGTAACCTTTGATCTAATGAAGACTTACCTTCTCCACCTATGCTCCAGCCGCATATCTACATGTCCTCCCATTCAGTCACACCAGTTCTTGTAATCCATTGTGTTGCCTGGAATGCCCTGCTCTCCTCACCTCTGATCTGGCTAAATCTTACTTACTCTTTAAAGTCAGCCTCTGTCATCTCCTCCGGGAAGATCTCCCAGACCACCTTTTTGGGTTAGCAGATTTTCCTCCTCCATGTTTCCATGACATCATATACTTAGTTCTACCACAGCATTTCTAATAATGTACTGTAACAGTAGTGAATAATAATAATTACCATTATTATAGCAGCAAACATTTATTTAGTACTTGCTGGACACTTCGTCAAGCACTTTATTTTTATTTTATTTTTCTGAATATAAATTTATTTTTTAATTATAAAAATTGTAATTATACAAAGCAAAATACAATATTACAATAAGTTGATAAATTTACACAAGGCAAAAATAGCATCCATGATCCCACCACACTGATATAACAATGATCGTTTTGGGTGTCGGTGGCTTCTTTCATGTGCATATTTTGACAGAGCTGTAATAGTCCAGTATGTTTAATTTTGTGTCCTGCTTTTTTCTTTTTGTATTTAATCACTTAGAAATGTATTATGATGAACTCCTGAAAACAAAAATGTTCTTAACTATCTGATTTAGAAAATTCAAAACTGTCAGAAGAGATGCCAAAAAGAAATAAATTAAGGAAAAAAAATGAGGTCATAATGAGAAATGAGTTTTGACCTTGATTTCAATCTCCCATGACAAAGCCTGTCAAAGAAAATGAATGATAGTCATATATTTAACAAGTTACACAATATATATATATAGAGAGATTACTATTCCCTAAAAGAATTATGTAAAGTTAATGTTTGACTAAAGTATTTACATCAATGGTGCTTTGTAGACTGCTTATTGGTGATTTTTTTTTAATCTTTAAAAAAATCAACACAATTTGCAAACCTTTATCTAGACTGAGCAAGGAAACAGGAGAGAAGA
>NW_007783322.1:0-2881 GCF_000696425.1 Galeopterus variegatus
AGAGATTGGGCTCCACTCTGAATACTACAAGGACAAGTGGGGATTTATAGTCAAAGAGTAGGTGAGGGGGGTCATGGATGGAAAGTTACTAAAAGGAGACATCGAGAGTTGGGGGCTTCTTGCTGAATTGACCCAGAAGGATTCTTGCTAAAGGCAGTCCCAGGACATGAGGGGGGTCATGGATGGAAAGTTACTAAAAGGAGACATCAAGAGTTGGGGGCTTCTTGCTGAATTGACCCAGAAGGATTCTTGCTAAAGGCAGTCCCAGGACTGAGACATTTTAGGGGAGAAAAAAATAATTTTTTCTACACTTCATAGTTTTTAACTGGGATTCCCTATAACAAAAGACAGAGTAAAGGAGAAAAAAAACCACAAGTTTATTAACATGTATAGCTCATGTATGAATGGGAGAAAACCTAGAGAACGAGTACATTTCTAGAGTAGATCTCAAAGAAAGCCTACCCTCTTTCTCCGAAACAAAGGAAAAAGGGCGTAGGGAAAGGCTCAGTCAGGGTGACAGGCCAGGAGAAGCACTGCACAGAGGCAAGGTGTGCTGTGCGGACTTTAGTGGTGCCTGTTCTGTTCAGTCCCTCTTCCTGGGGCAGAGTGGGAGGCACCCTCACAAGTGGAGATTTCCTTTATAGATGTAAATTTCTTTTACAAAAGAACTTTTTACAGCTACTCCTGTGTCTGCAGTTTCTCAAAATAACCAATTTAACATTATCAGTATGCCAAAGAGGCAGATTTTGGGGTGGTGTGTCCTGAGCTCCATCAACATCAAGAGTGGGGCATGAGGACCTTGATCAGATATTTAAGTGTGTGGGGTCCTCTCTAAACTGACTTTGCAGGATTCTTGCTAAAACTGGACTGGGCAAGGACAGACAGGGAAGGCCAGGGCCAAGGCCTGGTGGAGAAGAGGGCTCAGGGAAGCCTGACCGAAGAGTGGTCAAGGGGAGCGTCTTTGTCCAGGGACACCCTCCTAGTCCTCTTCCCCTTTGCATCCTTGAAGGACCCAACCTGTAAACAAGGGCAGGGTGGGGCTTTCTTTAGAGACTCCCCTGAAATAGAGACAAGCAGCTTTACTGTTAGACACAAAGATTTGCTGGGAAAATTATCTTTTCTTTCTGTCCTGCCTCTTTTTGCAAATGCAAAGGGCAGGGGTTAAAATGCCTGTTGACAAATCTCACATGTTCCCAGTCTCTGCCTCCCACCTGGTCTGTGGATAGCACCAGGACCCCTAAAAAGCCTGGGGTGCCTGGGGTCTTGTGTGAGACAGAGGAGAGAGGAGATTGCTTTCTTGTTTGCTTCCCTTCCTCTGTTGTTGTCTCTAGAGTCATAAACACACTTTAGTTCTGGAGTTAACAACAACTTAAAGCAGAAAAGCTGTAAGGAAACCTGATGTGACCTACTCAGCTTTGCTCTCTAGAGGGTGATTGCCAGACCCACTTCCCCACATGCAGGTTTCTACAGCCTCGGCCTCTCCAGGATAATGACGTGAGGGACCACAGAGGAATGTGGTGGGGCTTTTCTGCCCAGCTCCATCTCCTCCTGCTGTGTCTGTGTGCATTAGTCAAGATTCTACAGAGACAGAACCAATAGGATATGTATATAAATATATGAGAGGGGATTTATTAAGGCAATTGGCTCATGCAATTGTGAAGGCCGAGGAGTTCCACGATAGGCCATCTGCAAACTGGATGCCGGTAGCATGACTCGGGCCAAATCCAGAAGCCTCAGAACCAGAAAGCTGATGGCGTGATTTTCAATCTGAGGCCAAAGGCCTGAGAGCCCAGAGGTGCCACTGGTGTAAGTCAGGAACCCAAAGGCTGAAGATTCTCGAGTTTAGATGTCCACGGACAAGCGAGAAGATTCTTCAGTGGAAACAGAGAGATTTGCTTTTTCCTTCGGTTTTGTCCTCTCCAGGCCCTCAGTGGATTGGATGGTGCCTGTCCATATTGAGGCAGATATTTCCCACCCAGTCCACTCAAGGTTACATGCTAATCTCCTCTGGAAAGACCCTGACAGACACACCCAAAGATAATGCTTTACCAGGTTTCTACGTATTCCTTAATCTAGTCAAGTTGACACCTAAAATGAACCACCACACTGAGCTACCAGCCGCCAGCATGGGTAGGAGTGAAGTTCCAAAACAGTGCTCTTCACCTCCTCAGGGCCGTGGGTACAAACGCTGGCTGCTGCTCTGTCTCCTCCTCTGCCTCCTCCTCTGCCTCCTCCTCTGCTTCCTCTTTTCCCTAAGTCTCGTCCTGCTCTCAAGTTACGCATCTAAATCCTTCCAGGGAGGACAGGATTCCTTTTTTCCCTAAGTCTCGTCCTGCTCTCAAGTTACGCATCTAAATCCTTCCAGGGAGGACAGGACAGCTATGTTACTGATGAATGTCTGTGAGGGCGGAGCTAGGGACAGCTGTCTGCACAGCCTGGCAAAACTCCACAGGGTCCTGGGTGAGAGTCCTAAACCAGCTGGGCCTTGCGTTTGGGTTTTATGAATCTGCACATGGGGAAGATGGTGGGTATGTTCTGGGGCATTCTCGATATGATAGATGGGCTCCCCAAACTCTGTTTAGCCCAGACTCTTCCCATTTTGACCTGGGTACTTGCGGTATCTATCCCTGAGTGGTGAACTTTGGGTTCTCCATCTGAGGCTGCTTTTCCTCTTTCACTCATTGGTGTTGTAGTCTGTAATTCGTTCATTCTTCCATCTGATCGATAGAAATTTACTGAGCTTTTTGTAATTTGCTGGGTTCAGGGTCATGGTCATAAGTCTAAGTAGAAGTTCCTGCCTCTTTAGGGAGATTGATGGAGAGAGAGATATTTATCACATCAACGCACAGATGAGCTCACAACGACAAACCAGTGCGGTGAC
>NW_007783323.1:0-460 GCF_000696425.1 Galeopterus variegatus
CCCACCCTCCCTGTCCCTACCTCTTTACCCCCTACTCCACTTTGTAGCCCAAGGAATGTTCTCTACCTCTGCAAGTCCAATGTACTACTGTGTTGATCACATGTCTCAACTCAGTAAAATCCTTAATGTCTTCCAATAATAGCAGTTAGGTAAAAGCACCAAGTATTTTTGTTACTTCACCCTGAAAGTAACCTTATCATTTTTTGTGATTTAAAAATACATTTTTTATATATCACATACATTGTTGTAGTAGGCTGAAAATGCCTCTCCAAAGGTATCATGCCCTATTCCCTGGAACCTGTATGTGTTACCTTATTTGAAAAAAAAAGAATTCTTTGCAGATGTGATCAAATTAAAGATCTTGAGATGGGGAGATCATTCCAGTTTATGTGAGTGAGTTCTAAATGCAATCCCAAATTATATTATAAGAGAGAGGCAGAGAGAGATTTGACGCAGGCAG
>NW_007783323.1:2175-2880 GCF_000696425.1 Galeopterus variegatus
GTGGGTTCTCTAGGTTGCATTGTTATTTTCATTGGGGCTTAGGTCCAGCTATTGAGTACCTTAAATTATAGAAAGCTCAGGGGTAGTGAGAGGTAAGGCAGTAGACTACTAACCTACACAGCCTAGAAGACCTGGGAGCAGAGCCATTTGATCTGTTTGTGCCACTCCCATGATTTATAGGAGTCAATGAGGCAAACAGATGCACTCAAAAACAATATTACAATTATTTCAATGTTCTTTTAATTGCATTAATTTTAACTTCAAGTACTCATCCTTTAGTGATGATAGGAGACATAACTTCAGTCATTCATGGATTGTTCCATCCTCAGGAATTTGCAAATGTCCCAAGATTTTATAAATGTAGCCATTGGAAAGGCCCACCTAGTGATTGAGATAATCTGTTCACACAGCATTTCCACCAGTTAGGTCACATGGCTCTGCCGATTTCATGTTATGCTTGAGGCACAAACACTTTTGGAGAGACTAGAAACTTCTCTGCCTAGGGTCTAGCCTTTGAAGTCAGGAATGAACAAAATAGCCCTTCCTCGCTGAGTCTTGCCACTTCCCCAGATGATGCCAGGAATAACAACTAAGTCTCCCCTGCTCGTGGAACCAGTACACTTCTCTGATCTACTCTGAGTTTCCCCTCACTTCCTAGCCATTTCTCAAATGTTTTCTCTTCACTTTCTGGTGTCCTTAGCATTA
>NW_007783324.1:0-2880 GCF_000696425.1 Galeopterus variegatus
CAAGGTGTGTCTTGCTGTAACAGCTTCTAAGATGGCTTCACTGTTGCTAAATTAGAGCAAGTCCGTTTACAGAAGCAGATAGTGCAGGTTAGAAGTTTTCAGTATGTTTGTACCACGTTTTGTTAATTGACTCATCTATTGATGAACATTTGGATTGCTTCCACCTTTTGGCTATTATGAATAATGCTGGTATGAACACAGTTGTATAAATATCTCTTCAAGACATTGCTTAATTCTTTTGGATGTATACCTAGAAGTAAAACTACTGGATCATATGGTGATTCTGTTGTTAATTTTTGACAAACTGCCATACTGTTTTTCACAGTGGCTGCACAATTTCACATTCCCACCAACAGTGCACAGGGTTCCAGTTTTTCCACATCCTTGCCAGCACTTGTTTTCTGCTTTTTTTTTTTTTTTTCATAGTAGTTGTTCTAATGGGTGTAAGGTGGTGACAAAAGCCTTTTTGTCAAACTAATGTCTTATTGCATTTTAAAATTATTTTTCTGTAATTGTTTTTCACAAATATGTAAACTGGACAACAGATACAGCCAAACTCATTACACTGCTGCTAGTTACCAATCCTTAAAACTTCCAGTTTAAAAAGTTCCTTTTTGAAAATTTCATATCAGTTGTCTGCTACTTAATAATTGGTTAAGAAATCAAGGGCTTAAAAACAGAACTATATTCATGTTAGGGCCTCAATAGATGGGTATATTGTGGCTGGTAAATGGATTGGAGATCAGGGTAGAATCATTAAGCTCTACCAAATTCAATTGATCATATTTAAGGAGGTGAGAGCTGTAGTATATACTTCCAGGCTGTTTCAGAAGATATGTCTTTCTGCAACTATGAGGCTAAAACTTCTGCATACTCTTGTATTCATATTCATATTCATTTAGAGTGAGGCTAAAATATACTACATATTCTGAATAAATTAAAAACACATTTACAAGGTTGAACAATCACCATGCTGCAAGACAGACAAAATTTCTTGTGTAAAATCATGTGCTTTTGAATTTTGAAGATTATAAATATCTAAACAGGGATATCAAACCCAGCACTGACTTACTTGTTTCAGGACAATTTTAGTATTCCAAAAAAGTTTTTTCTGATGCAAAATCCATCATTATCTGTGAAGGATTTTAGCTATTCCTTTAGTTGCAGATTGGCTATATTTTGGAGAGATGAGTCAGGAGGAGGGAGGACATGCCACAGCTGGGTTTGTAATCAGGCCTATTGTCCCCCTGTAGGCAGCAGGAGGAGGTTGCACAGGTGTTACCCAGTGTGCCTCTACCTGCTTTCACCCCTGGTGGGAGTGGCGTCCCTTTATGCCTTCGAGGGCTGTGATCCACAATCCTTTCTTCCAAACATGGTGTCCTATGGGGTGTGGCATCACACCTTGATGGCTTCATGACCTTGATCAAGATAGCAAAGCCACTAAAGTTTGTCTGGGGGGATTCTGACTCCTAGTGGCTGTGTTTTTCAGCAAGCTTTCTGAGGAAAGCTCAGTTTTAAAATTTGTGAGCACAGAGAAAGATATAAAATATCAAATAGTCCACAGGCTACCGTGAACACTGAAAAGCTTTTTTTTAATTTCCCAGCCCAATTTGGAAAGATATTTCAGTATAGGTTTTAAAAAGGTATTTGTATTATGGAATATTTCAAAGGTATGTAACACAGACAGAAAAGTGTAATGGACATCCATGAACATACCACCCATTTCAACAACTGTCAACATCTGCCCTTATCTGTACCTTCTTCCATTCCCTGATGACACTGAATAATCTCAACAAATGGATAATATGGACACAGGTTTTTAAAAAACTTTGTTCAATGAAAAATTAATAATTGCTGTTATGGCTGGAGAGATAAGATTTGATTTCCATTTTATCTTGGCACTGTTATCTAAGACCCTGTGAAAACAAGCTGTTTATATCAGTTAAGACTTAAAAGGAATCAATTAACTTCAAAGTAACATCCAGTCATCTCTTCATTCGTTCAATAAATATTTAGTGAAAGCCTACTATGTTCCAAGCAGTTTTCTAGGCACTGGAAAGGTAATAGTGAATCAACCAACAGAAATTCTTGCTTTAATAGAATTTATATCGTGACGAGAGGTTGTGTATGTACGCGTGTTCGAAGCTGCAATATTAAACGGGGGCGTGGAACTGGGAAGATGCTGTCTGAGCAGGAGGTGGGGGAGGGAACCATGTAGAGACATGAAGACTTACTGTTCTCAGGGAATAGCAGGTGGTGGGCCCAGCGGTGAGAGAGGACCTAGTCTACTCCAAGAACAGCAAGGAAGCCAGGATGGCAGAGGGGCGTGAGCAAGGGAGAGAGAAATAGGAGAGGAGGTCTGAGCAGTAAGAGGAGGACTGGCAGATTACTTAGGGACATTTTTAGGACTTAGGTTTTCACAGGGAAGTTGAGCATGAGCAGGGACATGTAGTTAGTCGGCAGAATAAGGCCGAGGGGCAAAGTATTGGTCTGTCCATGCCAAGTGAGACCAAAAGAAAAGACTGAGCCTGTAGTTTCTACATGAGCTAAATTTCCTGAAGTAATTTGGAAAGCACCAACATTTTGTCTCCCAAATCTAATAGAAATGCTGACATCTTGGGAATGCTTATTTTTCCAAGTTGTTTTATTCAAGTCTTTCTGTCTAATGGGATTTTTTTAAATGTCTTTCCTTCTTTGCGAGATCTGAAAGATGGAATTTTCAATGAAACACCAGGTTTCCTTAGACAAACTTAATTCCCAATCCTGCTTCTTATTGATGGATATTATTTGCCTAGTGTCTTTGGTACAGCATTGATAAGTAAGTTACTTAGCTTGTCAGTTTTCTGACAGAGCCCTGAGAAATTATCTGCTCCCCTGAAT
>NW_007783325.1:0-2880 GCF_000696425.1 Galeopterus variegatus
CCACTCCAATTGTTTATTGTGATGAAGAAGGCAAAGGCAGACATAACACCACATATTTTTGATTAAAGCTTTAGATTTTGGGGAAGACTGTATGCCAGAAGTCTTCAAAAGAGGAGATATATTCCCCTTACCTCTTCATTATTTCATGGAGACATTGGGAAATTACTAAATATGTAGTGGGTATGCATTCTTTTTATTGGTTAGTGTGTGTGTGTGTGTGTGTGTGTGTGTGTGTGTGTGTGTGTGTGTGTAGTCTAATTGTATGACAAATATTCTGAACTCAGGTGCCAAATTCTGCATGTGGGTCAGCTGTTTAAGGGAGTGCTAATAAACGTTGGTTCCCCAGAATCTGAATACTTGGAAACCAGAAAGAGATTTAACTATCTGGTGAAGAATGGTGTGGGTGGGATGAAAAAAAATTGTTTTCCTAGAGAAACCTAAAATGTCTCCTGGGGTAAATGTCAGGAAATCCTGCATGCTTACAGTTATTTAGATATTTGTAAGAGTTGAATGATGCTGAGCATACCCTATAGGCTTCTATTCAGTTTAAAGTCTTTACACTTTAATTGAAAATTGAAAATTATATATTTTAAGATTCCCATCAGTCACATAAGCATTTATAAGTTGTTAGAAAAGGCAGTTGTGTGTGTGTATATATATGTGTGTATATATACACGAGATTCAAAGTTTATCCGCTAACATATCTTCAAAATAAGATAATGTGCAATTCATTCAAAAATTACTTAGACAACAGAAGGTGGGTAGTTATTTATAAAATGTAATCCAGATTTGTGTCAAAGAAAATTGAGGCAATCCAATTTTTATATTTTTTTGATTTGGGGGAAAAAAACCCAAAAACTTTTAACCTAATTGAAATAGCTAATTTATTATTTGTGAGTATATACTTTCAACTATAGTAAAGTGTAAATTGGTGTCAAAATTTATAAGAACATCATGACCATATTACTAAGTTTTTGTGTGTGTGTGTTTACAAGGAATCTGTGTATATTTGGTGTTATTTGTATTTGTATTATTTAATAGAATGTGGTTTATAAATAGTAAGAGCCTTGTTACCCCTCCTTGTAAACATATGAATTGACTTAAACTTGAATGTTAAATTTGAAATCTACCTTATTAATATTGTACTTTTTGAGAGTTTTTAAGTTTACCTCTACTTATAAGTACAATTTCCTAAAATATTTACATTGTTTTGTTGTTACATTTGTTAATTTAAAAATGGCATACAATATAAAATTTATATCTTCCCTTTAAAATATTTTTTAAAAATTTAATTAACTAATTTGGTTTAACCATTATGCAAAGTCTACTCAGAAGGAATTGATAAAATATATCTCATGTATACATGTATACATAGAGATAACAAACCTTAAATATGAACTTAACAGTTTTAAGTTAAAACTTAAAATGTGCAGTCTTAACAATTGGATAGACTTTGAGTAGAGCTCTACATAAGCAAAATTCACACCTTCAAGACCATAAAAGTACTCACATCAACAGTTTTCCTCAACTTTATGGTTTTCGAAGAAATGCTACATAGCTTATTTTGCAATTCCTTAACAGGCATAGATTTTCATTTCAAATTTGGGGCTCACTACTGAGCTTTGCAGATGGGCGTATATCCAAAGGATATAAAATCAGTATCAAAGAGATATCTGCACTCCCATGTTCATTGCAACATTATTCACAATAGCCAAGATATGGAAACAACCTAAGTGTCTTTCAACAAACAAATGGATAAAGTAAGTGTACCATATATATAGACATATGTGTATATGTACATATGTATGTATATGTAATGGAGTATTATTCAGTCCTTTAAAAAAGAAAATCCTGCCATTTGCAACAACAAAGGTAAACCTGGAGAATATTATGATAAGTGAAAACATCCAGACACAAAAGGAATTAAACTGTATGATCTCACTTATAATTGGAATAAAAAAAAACAAAAGTTAAAATCATAGTAACAAAGAATAAAATGGTGGTTACCAGTGACTGGGGGATTGAGGAAAAGAGGCAGTATGGGACAAAGAATATAAACCTTTAGCTATAACGTGAACAGGTACTGGAGACAAAGCAACTGTATTTAATAGTAGTGTATTGTACACTTGAAATTTGCTAAGAACAGAACTCAAGTGTTCTTACCACCACCGCCATCAATATAAAAAAGGTAAGTATGTAAGGTGATGGATCTGTTAATTAGCTTGAGTGTGGTAATCATTTCACAATGTGTACATAAGTCAAAACATCACATGCACACCCTAAGTACATAAAATTATTATTTGTCAAACATGCCTCAATACTGGAAAAACTAAAAATAAATAAACACAATAAAAATAAAAAATACAAGTATAAAAAAGAGAGAAGTTTTTTTCATAATTGATCTAAGTGGGAAACAACCCCAATGTCCATTAAATGGTGGTAAATCCATAGAATTAACTACTACACTGAAAACCAAAAAACAAAACAAAACAAAAAAACCACTACTGATAAAAGCAGTATGGTTGAATCTCAAAACATTACAGTAAGATATAGAAACCAAACTCAAAAGACTACATCTTGTATGGTTCCACATAGACCACATTCTGCAAAGGGCATAAGAAGCACATAAATCACATCAGTGTTTTTTCAGTGATTGTTAAGAAACAGAACACCTAGAATCTACACTTTAGGCGTATTTACAGTATAAAATTCAGTGTTAACTATAGTCATCATGCTACACATTAGAACTCTAGACTTATTTCATCCCTAATAATTGGAACTGTGTACTCTTTGACATACACCTGCCTATTTCCCCCACTTCTCACTCACCAGTAATCATTCTATCCTATTACTATGAGTTCAACTTTTTATAGACTCCAC
>NW_007783326.1:0-398 GCF_000696425.1 Galeopterus variegatus
ACCATGACATGAAATGAAGTGGATTTTCCTATGACGTACAATAGCCAGAAAACAAAATGACCGCTGTGGGCACAAAAAAGAGGATTTTCTTTTGGATGTGTGTTAACAAAAACTGAGCAATTTAAAACATTTCCATTGTCCTTTTCTGTTGCCAATTCTGTTGGTTCATTAGGCTGATAAGAATGAATCTTTTAGTTTTCAGTGAAAGTAATGCACATTCTGTCTACTCAAAATAAATGGATTCATTCACAGGCAGAGAATATTGTTAAGCCACAAGTTAGCTTTCCTGTTACCACCTCTCATTCTTTTGAGAAGGAATAGGGTAGAAGAGAAGTGGTAGGTTACTGATTGTCACCTCTCACAGGATGGAGAAGCATATATCTTGGCAGAAAAATAGT
>NW_007783326.1:2162-2880 GCF_000696425.1 Galeopterus variegatus
TGTCAAATAAATGTGGTCAGAAGTGGGGTCATATAAAAATAGGTCAGTGGAACCTATAGGTATAAAGCAAGTAGACAGAGCACTGTCAGAAGAAGGATTTGTTATCGCCTGAGTTAGGGAGGAGATTTGGGCACTGGGATGACCAAAAAGAAAGAAAAAAAGAAAAAAAATTCTGTAGCAATTTAGATCCTTTACCAAAATTAGTACTGGCATGCAATCTATGGGACCCTTAAAAGGATAAACTGAAAATAAAGTAACAAAGGGATTATTTACAGAGCTGCAGACAGGATTAAGGTCAATAAGAACTTTTTAGACATCCATGAACTGTGAACAGAGGGAAACATGACCCTTTAGAGGGGGAAAAGACTTCAGTGAGAGCTAGAGCCCTGGAAAAAGGCTCTAGAAAAATGCAGCCATGGCCAAAGCCCTTGGAAACACAGAGACACAGCAAAGACAATAAACCCTCTGATCTTTCCTTCTTCCCTCTTTTTAATATCTTCTCTGTCCCCCCAATTGGCTAGACCCAATTGGAAGCCAGAGGTTGAGAGAAAAGAGTGTGCTGCATTGTGTTGAAGACAACGCCTTGTAGTAGAGATCCAGGTAGGACAGGAAAGAAAGAAGTTGTAGGGGTAGGAAACAGAGAATCACCAGTTCCCATAGTATGGTATATTTGAAAGACTTTTACCAATTAGACTAGAATGTGCTAAAAATAACTGCT
>NW_007783327.1:0-369 GCF_000696425.1 Galeopterus variegatus
TTCTGTGTTTTTTCTATCTGTCTATCTGTCCATCTGTCCATCTATCAACTGTCACCACCTGTTAATCTATCATCTATTTCTATTCTGTAAAAGCGAGATCATACATGCTTGTATATGCTCTTTTGCCACTTGCCTTTTCATTTAACTTGATGTGACCTGTCTGGCATATTTATCTGCATTGTATTTTCTCATTGTTTAAGACACTATTACGTGTATGCCTCCATTATTTTTTTTAACTAGTCCCTTACTCTTTATATTTAGTTTTTTAAACAACACAGTAATAAACATCTTTCTGACTTTGCTAAATCATCTTCTAAAGATGTATTTTTCTTAAGGACTTAATGATTCAAAAAAGATATAAAATCTAAT
>NW_007783327.1:1935-2880 GCF_000696425.1 Galeopterus variegatus
GATTCTATCCTCCATCCTTCTTAATCAAAGGGACTTGGTGGGGTTTTCTGAGACTCCTTCTATTTACTCTCCCCAGCAATGTACAACTTACTAAAGGAGGACTGCTTTGAGGTTGCCCCTGATTCATTTCTTCATGCCGGTTCTATACCTAGTAGCAATTTCTCAGAGTTTATGATATTACATGTCACTGTAACATTCTCTCAATTATCATCTGTGGGCAGTCAGAACCCCACTAAAATCTCACCTCTCTCTGGTGCAAAGTAATATTACTAGGAGTTTGGAAATTTCTGTATACCTCCTAATTCTACTAGTTATGAAAATTTAGTATCAATTACTGTAAATCCTGTGAAATGGAAAAAAGCAAGAAAGGAACTTAAACTATTTAACTAAGGCAGCACAATATATTATCACATCCAGTGCTATCAGCGTGGAAAATTCTGAAAGTGTTGAGTTTGCCTTTAACCACCAGAGAGAGGGAGAGAGATGGCCTGCACACTGAAGAAGTCAGCTATCTGACAGATGCTTCCAAGGGTCTTCAAAAGAGGGAGTGGTCTTCCATCGCGTACATATGTGAAGCAGCCCTCAGTTTCATACCATGAATAAGAGGGTCTCTGATTAAAGGAAGGAATGAACGAAGGGAAGAACAAAAGTTTTGGCAATTTTTCAATAGGGTGTTTTGGCTCCCCACACGATCCAATTTTCAACCTGCTAGAAATCAGCACTTCAGAAGACTCCTCACAGCTGCTGTGAACTTGGTGTCTGCTGACAAAGCTCTTCTCTGTGTTAGGCAAGTATGCAGCATCCTGAGCCCAAGTGGAGTGAGGCTCTGAGACACTGAACCTCAGTAAGATTGAGGCATAACATATTTGGGAATAAAATTTAGCATTCAGGGCCGGCCCGGTGGCGCACTGCTACAGTGCGCCGCTTGGGAGTGTGGTGGCGCTC
>NW_007783328.1:0-332 GCF_000696425.1 Galeopterus variegatus
ATGTTGGAGCCAGCCCGTCGCTCACTTGGGAGAGTGTGGTGCTGATAACACCATGGCCATGGGTTCAGGTCCCTATACAGGGATGGCCGGTTAGCTCACTTGGGAGAGCATGGTGCTGACACAAAATCAAGGGTTAAGATCCCCTTACCAGTCATCTTTTAAAATAAATAAAATAAGTAAATTAAATTAAATAAAACTATGATAAACAAAATTATAAATTAGCACAATTTAAACTTTGCAAATCATTTGAGGAGCTAAAGGCAAATAAGCAGTATCCTCCATACCAAAACAAAAACAAGAAAGAAAGAGCAAACAGACAGAATAAGCAGAAA
>NW_007783328.1:2226-2880 GCF_000696425.1 Galeopterus variegatus
TGATATTCGGTGAAATTATCAACTGCCAATATATTGATATATGTATCAATTAGCTCTTTCTATGTTAGTGCTGCATAATAAACAATTGCAAACTTTCACTGGCTTACAACATCATGCATTTATTTCTTACTGATAGGTCTGTGGGATCAGCTGACCTTGGCAAGATACAGCTGGGGTTGGCTCAAGGTGTGCAGGTTGGGCCTGGCTTCTTTGTTTATCCCTCTTTCCGGGGTCCAGGTTGAAGCAGCAATAATCTTCTGGAGTCTTTTCTTCTCACAGAGAAAACAGATGGGCACAGGGCCAATCTAAAAGGCCTAAGTACATGCAAAGCCTCTGTATAGACCCAGCAAATGTAATGCCCCTCCCATTCTATTGGCCAAAGCAAGGTTCACGGACTAGCCCAAAGTTTGTGGGGTGAAGTTTGCTCAGTCCCTCAGTGAGGACATGGCTAGGCTAGGAAGATTGAGAACAAATCATCAATAACCACAGCATATTGAAGAGACAAAAATGTGAATAAACCACTGAGCCAAAATCTAAGATTAAAAGTAAGAAAACAATTTACCAATGGTTCTTTTAATGGTTGCAAACTTTCGAGGAAATGATTATTTCATTTCATTTCATTTTTTATTTCTCATTATACAATGTAGTTGATAT
>NW_007783329.1:0-515 GCF_000696425.1 Galeopterus variegatus
TATGGAAAAATATCAGAGTGTTGGGATAGCTAAGATTTTAAGTGGAGTAGCCAGAGCAGCCTTCACTGAGTTGATACATGAACAAAGAGCTGCATGAATATATGGGAAAACAGTGCTCCAGGTAGAAGATACTGCATGTGCAAAGGACCTGAGGTGACAAGATCAGTATTTTGGAGGAACAGCAAGAAGTCAGTGTAGCCAGGGCAGAGTAGAAGTGTGGGAGAGAGTGTAGGNTAGTGTTTTCTTCTATTTCAGTCAACATGGGGACTTAGGCAGAGTGGATTTTGGTAGATGCTGGAGAACCCAAAGCAAGCTCCAGTAATGGAGAGACTCTTTGTCAAGTCTGCTGATGTGGCCCTCGTACTTAATACAAAATTTGGCACAGAATGAGACCTCAATATTTATTTGTTCAATAACTATTTATTGAGTGCTTATTATGTTCCAGGCACTACTAAAGGCAATGAAAATACATTATTGAACAAAACATATACAATTTCTTGTCCTTTTGGGATTTG
>NW_007783329.1:2601-2880 GCF_000696425.1 Galeopterus variegatus
TATTTGCTTGCCAGATGTGGAAGGCTGAATAATATCCCCCCAAAGATGTCTATATCTTAATCCCCAGAACCTGTGAATGTGTTACTTTATATGGTAAAAGAGACTTTGCAGAGCTGATGAAATTAAGCATCTGGAGATGGAAAGATCATCCTGGATTACATGGGCGGGCACAATATAATCATAAGGGTCTTTAAAAGAAGAAGGCAGGGGGCCGGCCAGGTGGCACACTGCTACAGTGCGCCACTTGGGAGCGTGGCGGCGCTCCCGCCGAGGGTTCGG
>NW_007783330.1:0-2880 GCF_000696425.1 Galeopterus variegatus
TGTCACACTCTTCTGTTTTGTCCCATGTCTAGTAAGCTTGAATTGTCTTCAAAACACTGTATGTAATATGTGTAGAGACTCTGGATCCAGTTGTATTCCTACAGAGAGTTTTAAAACTTTTTGTTTGTTTTAGTAACCAATTAACTGGACACAGACTCAAAGCTCAATCTGTTGTTTGGTGGAAAGTAGCTGAAATCTCTGCTTGTTTCTTAGTGTTATACTTGGGATTCTTGGAGTATGCCCTGTGCATGCATATTTTGGAGGCCAGTCAGTGATTTGGACAAAGTTTGTTTATACACAGAATGTGGGCTTCCCCTCCCTGGCTCTCCTTTCAAGGATTCTCCTCCTCCTCCTCACGTTTCAGCTTTTGTAAATGCCCTGAACTCTGTCCTCTGGTTCTTCAGTACAAGATGATTGTGGATTTTTATACAAGTTTATTCCCTCTTACCTGGAATGTATTGGGGTCTCAGCTGAGAGAAAAGTTAAAAACAAAACATAAAACCAGAAGTTTGGTAATGGGTGGAGTAACACTGCAGAAATTATATTGACAAACCTATAAACTACTTAGTAAAATGGGAGACATCAAAGATATACACACAGTATTTCTGCTATCTGGAAAGCTCTTCTTCTCACACATCAAAAGTCAATTTCTCCCTCCAGGCGTAGATCAAGCTTCCTCGTCCACTCCACTACTTCTCATTTCCACAAAACATCAAGCAGACCCTGCCTGAGGTTCTGTAGGTTTCTGAGGAGTACACACCTTCCATTATCCAAGTTGATTTCCAGCTCTCTGAAATTAAGAAACATGCTTTATGCATCTTTGTACAGTCATAGGGCCTTTGTATAGTCACAGAGCAGAGCAGGTTTTCCATAAGTACTTCTCAATGAATGGATTCTCATCCTCGCAGTGTCTCTAATAACAGAGCAACAGCTCCAAAAGCATCTCTAAGCCTCACCGTGTTTTCTTAATATTTGCTGAACCTCCTCTCAGAAGAAATTGCTACTCTTGCTATCAAGTTTGCTGATCAAAACCTTATTGTTTAAGGTTTTGTCAAATAAGTCAGAAGGACAGAAGAAATTCTGCACTGAGAAAAAGAAACTATTCTGAATAGCTAAAGATCTACAGAAATATACTGAATTGGTAAGTACAGTTGGCCCTCTGTATCTGTGGGTGCTGCCTCTGTGGATTCAAGCAACCATGGTTCAAAAATATTCAAAAAAAATTGTGTCTGTACTGAATATGTACAATCTTATTTATTGTCATTATTCCCTAAACAATGCAGTACAACAACTATTCACATAGCATTTACAATGCATTAGGTATTATAAGTAATCTACAGATGATTTAAAGTATACCAGAGGATGTGCGTAGGTTATATGCAGATACCATGCCATTTTGTATCAGGAACTTGAGCATCCACAGACTTTTTGTATTCTCAGGGGTTCCTGGAACCAATCCCCCATGGATACCAAAGGGCATCTATGTGTCTCTGTAGAGCAGCTCTAGCAACCCTATGCCTGTCTCAGATGGAGAAGAAATGAAAGGAAAGAAAAACATCTGTAGCCAGAGGTACTTCCTTTGGCCCTTACCTGTTGATATTAGTACAAAGAAAATCCTGTGCAGCTCTTAAAAATATTGATGCACTAGACTGTAGGCATAATGAATGTTAATCTGCAGCTGCTCAAACCCAAAGGCTTCCTAGTATAAATAACAAAATGCAAAATTATAATAAACGGAGGCTCTGTACCTCTGGAAAGTTCCCAGAAGGCAGCAAATTGGAACAGCACAAACCCCCAAAGCAATAGTAACAGAAAGGAAAGCCAAGGTGCCTTGGATCACAGAGCCCTGAAGAGCTCCCTGTGAGGCCAATGGAGAGAGCAGATGGGATCCCCTATGGGAAAAGCCCATGGCTGGCTGACAATTTGATGGAGTCTGTTTTAAAGCTGTACACACGTACTCCACCATTCCTGCGAGGAAGGAAAAGAGGCAAGTCTTAAGACACAGAAGTCTCCTGCCCTCATCGACTTCACCTCTTCATCATGCCAGGGTTGGTCTGACTGAAGGCAAAGAATTGTTGGAAACCCTTGTAAACTAAGGACGGGATCAGGGGCCATGCTACGACAAGAGCAAGAATACAGCAGGGGCAGATTAGCTGCCCTCCCCGCCTCCACACCCCTGCCCTGCACAGCTCTCCTAGAAACACAGGGGACAGTGCAGCTGTGTGTCCTCTCCTGGAATCTGACTAGTGAGCCTTGCATGCATTCCTCATTGACTAGCACCTGAAAGGAAAACAGGTGCATTCAGATCTACCCTCCCTGAAGCCTCCACGACCCTCGGGTAGGATCAGTTCAACATAGGGACGTGATTTGTTTCTGGCCTCTCACTCCACTGGTGGGTGATGAGCTCCATGAGGACATGAGGGCAAGGCTCCCCCTCAGTCATCCTGGTAGCCATCGTGTCTAGCAGTACAGAGCTTGGCATGTGGTCAGCATACATGACATGCCTCTTACTAGCTTTGTGCCTTGGTTTCCTCATCTTTAAACAGGGATAATTAAAGTCCTTAACTCACAGAAATTAATTGTTTTAATCTATTCAACAAACAAATATTTAAATCATTAAATTATTGCTAGACCATAGTCAAGGTCCAATAAGTGCTATTCATTATAATAGTTGTTATTACCACTATTATTATCTTTTTATTATAATATAGTTGATAGTACATATCTGTGGGGTACAGAGTTGAATGTCAGTACCTTCGTGCATTCCATGATGCTCAAATCAGGAATAATAAGCACATTCAACATTATACAACATAATGATTTTTCGTGGCCCTTTGCCAATCCCCCCTTACCCCCTTCCGCTCCCCCCCACCCACCTCT
>NW_007783331.1:0-475 GCF_000696425.1 Galeopterus variegatus
AACATCACTAATCATCAGGGAAATGCAAATCAAAACTACATTGAGATATCATCTCACCTCAGTTAGACTGGCTACTATCCAAAAGACAGAATAACAAACACTGGCGAGGAAGCAGAGAAAGGGGAACATTTGTACACTGTTGGTGGAACTGTAAATTGGTACAGCCATTATGGAAACAGTATGGAAGTTTCTCAAACAAGTACAGATAGATTTACCATATGATCCAGCAATGCCACTACTGGGTACTTACCCAAAAGAATGGAAATTATCTGTTGAAGGGATACCTGCACTCCCGTGTTCATCACAGCTCTGTTTATAATAGTCCAAATATGGAACCAACCTAAATTTCCATCAATGGACAACTGGATAAGGAAATTGTGGTATATTTACACAATGGAATATTACTCGGCCATAAAAAAGAATGACATTTTGACATTTGCAGCAGCATGGATGAGCTTGGAGAAAATTATGTTCA
>NW_007783331.1:2330-2880 GCF_000696425.1 Galeopterus variegatus
GAAAAAGGGGGGGGGGGGGGGGGAATATACTGTTTAATTACCTATGTTAATTAATATAAAAATATATGTTTAAATATATATGTTGAAATGTTGAAGGTAGCATTAAAATAGTGGTTTTGAGTGCTGGTTGTACATCTTAATTACCTGTGATGTGTTAGAAAAATACGAAAGTCTAGGCCCCAACCAAAAAGATTCTCATTCAGTAGATATGGCCTTTTACTTGAGGAGCAGTATTTTTTGAGGTTCTACATGTGATTCTGATGGGGTACTACAACTGAGGACCACTGCACTAATGAATGTAGGATTTAGAATTTCTAAAACACTAGAAGTAGGAAATAGTGGAAAAAATTATCATCCAGGACTAATCAGGAAATGAAATAAGTATATGCAAAAAATAAAGCATAATAAAAGGAAGAGATAAAATAAGACAGCAGACAAGAGAAAGTCTGTAAGTGACTCCAGGAAATATAAATGGATTTCCCCTTTGCTAAAAAGATCTTCACATGAGGTTTAAAAGTCCAGGTTTTTAATCCAAAAAAAATTTTTTTTT
>NW_007783332.1:0-2880 GCF_000696425.1 Galeopterus variegatus
CTATGGTGAGTCCCAGCCTCTCTCGCAGACACACAGTACAGCTGTGCTCCGGCTCTGTCCCAGGACTGGGGCTCCCAGTCCTCTTGGTGAAGCTGTATGTGACTCAGCTGCTCTCAGCTGCTGGCAATCCAGTGGGGAAAAGGATTCCAGGAGCAGCATTCCCCTTCTGTCCCGTGGCCCATCCTTCTGCCTTCCAAACCAGGATGTGTTTCCTTACACCCCTCACCAGCCCACTGCTTCTTGGAAGGGACACCACAAGCAGGCAATTACTGCCTTCCTTCAGCCGGGTGCACTCTCCGCTGCACTTGGCAGACATCCCTCCAAAGTGTGGCCTGAACATGGCCTCTTCCCTGAAGTAGGCTTCCCCTATTTTATATCCTTTTTGATTTTCAAGGGACACCACAAGCAGGCAATTACTGCCTTCCTTCAGCCGGGTGCACTCTCCGCTGCACTTGGCAGACATCCCTCCAAAGTGTCGCCTGAACATGGCCTCTTCCCTGAAGTAGGCTTCCCCTATTTTATATCCTTTTTGATTTTCAATCAAAAGGGAACGGGAGTGGAGTAAAATGGAAAAAGTAATTCGATGTATAGGATAAAGTTGCCACTTTACTCAGAATTAGGATGAGCTGAGAGATTAAAAAGAAAAAAAGAAAATTGGAAGTTAATTGCTACCTAATAACAGAATAGGGAACTGAAAATGGCTTGTTTTACTTCTTATTAGTCCTCCCTGAATTACAAAATAAACAGGATAAAACTTAGTGTTTTCTCTACCCAGAATAAGGTGCGACATTAAGAGGCTCTGGTAATTTCACTGGAACCAGATTTGTAAAACAGACTGTGCGCTGTTGAGGACAAGGACTGTCTTATGCACCTTTGCCTTCGAGTAGATGCTAGCTAGTATTGTGGCTGGTAATGTTGTCCAATTATTATGTGTAACGGAATAGAAAAATAACTGCCTCAGGGAATAAACAAATCGGGATTTTACTTTTATTGATAAATACAAGATTTTTCTGAGCGAAATTGTGGTTAACAAGAAGAACATGTACCTCTTTTTAAGGGGTAGCTTTCTACAGCAGGATTTACATTTAAACACTGGGAATAATATTTTGGTTAAGGCTGTTACAAGGATTAGTCATAAAAAAGCATCTCTCCTTGTCTACCAGCTGCACATCAAGCACCCTACTGATCTATGAAAAATAAAACTGCATCCCTCCAAACACATCCCTGTTTCAGATGGGCGTCCTCCGTCAGGGCCAGTGAGTGCTCTGTGGGGAAAGCCAGAAGCAAGGCCACAGAGTCACACCCAGCCTGTCCGGAGCACAGGCCTGGGAACAGGGCTGGCTGGCGGCGGGGAGGCAGAGAGCAGAAGGACAGAAGGGGAGAGGCCGAGGGCAGAGCAAGGAGCAGAGGAGAAGTGGGAATGACGTAAGGAGAAGGAGAAAGCGGTGGAGGGAGAGGTCGCAGCGTGGAAAAAGAGACAGAGAAACGAGAGCGAGAAAAAAGAAAAGGCACAGAAAACAGGAGAGAGCAGTGTGGGCACCGGAGCTGGCCAAGGGGACGCTGAGGCAGAGTCACGCCCATGCCCGGATAGGAGCTGCGGGGAACGTGGACGAGAAGGTTCAGGGGGAGAGAAATGGACACTAAGTTCCCTGTTTCCATTTCCAAATTTTTCTTGATGAAGGGACAGTGTTATATCAATTTCATCCACATACACAGGTATCATAAATGTCCAATGCAGGACAGAACAAAATAAGGCTGATAATTCTACAAGTAGCGTTCACTGAGCAGCTGTTATCAGCCGTGCCCTGCACTAGGCACGCCGCACATGTCGTTTCGCTGAAGTCTTGTGACTAGCCTGTGAGAGAGAGATTATCCATCCCTCTGTTGCAGATGGGAAAAATAAGTCTGAAGGAGATTAGATATTTTTCTTCATGGCTGAACATGAGTGATGCTTTTGTGTGCCTAAAAAGTCCTTGTTCTTAACAAGAATAAAGACCTAAAGAATTACATAGTGTTTTCAGAGTCTGCACGCAGCATGACAAGTCTTACTACATTTGAACTAAATACTCACCTAGTAAAAGAGTCTGCTCATCTATTTATCTCAGCAGGCCGGGATTCTTGTTTGAACCCTCAGTAGCCTTGGCTACCCCCCTTCATCTCTTCAGACCTCAGTCTTCTCATCTATAAAATGGGGGAGCTGGACCAAAGCAGTGGTTTCATCCAAGCTTTTTCATCTTGTGTTTGGGATGAAAGAATAAACTTGGGTGCAAGTCACACAGTTGCGAGAGAACGTCAGAGCCGTGGCTACCACCAAATCTCTCAATTTTCTGACGAATGATTTTCCATGCTTCTCTAAGTGAGCAGGAAAGAGGTGGGATACATTTGTGAGTGGTAGTGAGGGAGATTCTGGAAGGAGCAGAGAATCACCAGTGAATGGGTGGAAACATACACTGTTCCTTTAAAGCTTCATTCGTTGAGGTAACTCCTGCTGCTAAAACAGATAAACCCCCACATCTCAGCAGAGGAAAGACAGGATTGTTTCTCATGTGAAATCCAACAGAGGAACTCCCGAGCATCTGGTGGCTGTCTTCCAAGTGGTCATTCGGGGACCTGGGCTCCTTCTATCCTGCAGCTCTGACGTCTTCCACTTCTGTGTCTGCCATGAAACGGGGAAGAGAGGATTGGGCATGGTTATAGGGCAGGCCTGGGAGTGGGGCCTCCCACCTTCACCTATATTCCATTGGCTTAAAACTCAGACACATCTATGATGGTAGGTGCTGGCCAGTGTAGTGTAGCTGTGTGGCCAGAGAAAGAGGAGCCGGGTGTGGGGAACACCAGCAGTGTCTGCCACAGGCTGCCCTCTGGGCACCAAATATTCAT
>NW_007783333.1:0-267 GCF_000696425.1 Galeopterus variegatus
TGTAAGGGATGGGGGAAGGAAGAAACTCTCTCTTCCCCTAATGTGTATGATTTCTAGGGGACTTAAGGACAAGAAGGTGTTATTTGGCAAGAAGCCAATTAACTTGGGCCTTCCTCTCCTCTCAGACCATTAAGCCAATACTGTGTCCCATTATCCTATAGGTGGCCAATATATGGGTTTTCAGAGCTTGGGGTGGGGTAGTGTATAAAGGATACTTCCTGCCCATTGATTAAGAGGACTGACAGAATCTTGATACTCAGCTTAAAT
>NW_007783333.1:2010-2880 GCF_000696425.1 Galeopterus variegatus
GTGGGATAGAATAGGGACACATGGCTGCACCTGTGGGCCATGGAATAAAGAAGTGAACTCATCATCCAAAGGCAAAAGTAGCTGTGAACGTTCATTTGGAAATTGAAAGCAAGGTCTAGACCACATTTAAATCCAAGAGGAAACTACTAAGAAGCAGGATGGGTTTCCATATGAGCAATTCTGTGAACCGATATCACCTCCCACACTGCAGCCAAACCAGGATTCACAGTGGACCTATCAAGAATGCTGTAGCTGTGAGCATCCCTGTGCTAGCTGACTCCTTTCAGAAGGTGTAATTAGGCACATTTCCCTATGGCATAGGACTGAGAAGAAACAAACCCAAGTTCCCATTTTCACTTCCATGGTTGTAAGGACAATTTGCAGGAATCCAGATAACTATGGGAAAACAATGCTCTGTCTATGCCTGTGATGGATTCCTTATTAAATGAAGTGTGAGGCATGGTCATTAATGGGTGATCTGCGGGAACAAAAGAGACAAACTCCAAACTGAAGTCTTCCTCCCTAGTATTTACTTGTCCATTTCTGCTCATTTTCACGGTTCCATTTGGTCAAAACCTCCCCCATCACTCCCAGCAAGACTGGATTAAACTTCTGCCTCATGCTTTCCTGCATCACAGACTTTAACACACTGCAGAATAATTACACTCTACTTATTCAACTCAGGATGGCCAGGGAGAATACTTAGCTATTACTATGTTCTCAGCTCTTTAAGCAATGCCTGGCACACAGTCAACTTGCATCTTTATTTTATGGTAAAGATTATGGACGTTGGATTTCTCTTCCTTTAGGTTGTGATCTTGACCGTGAGATTGCCCAGTTCCTTATGAGAACAGACTATTGCTGGAGCCG
>NW_007783334.1:0-296 GCF_000696425.1 Galeopterus variegatus
TGATTAAACATATGATTTAGTTCTGTAATAAAGGTCAAATTAAATTTTGCTTTGCAATAGCCTCACATACAGCCTCAAAGCATATGGGCAAACTGTCTCTCTCTCTTTTACACACACACACACACACACACACACACACACACACACACACACAGAGTTGGAAATTTCTACTGGACACATTTATCGACTCGAAATTGTGTAAATAATAAAATATAATATAAGATATAAATGTGTGAATATGTCCCATAAGACAGAGAAAATGAAGTTTGTTAAATGTGAGCCTTAAGTTTGTATGT
>NW_007783334.1:2385-2880 GCF_000696425.1 Galeopterus variegatus
ACTATGACATTCATCAAATACAATAAAAACTGCATTTCTTCAAAAGAAAATACTTCTTTCTCATCTCTGGCTGTAACAGTCACATTATAGAGACTGTACGTTTAAGGATCAATAAGTGAGAGGAAGGGAAGTTCACTGGAAATAAGCTGAAAGATCAGGGAAACTGGGTTTGAGGAAGGGACAGAAAAACCAAACGGGCTATAGACATCTTAGGGCTGGAAGCAGTGAGGCTAACAGAGAAGAGTCAACCTGATTTACTTCTTTACACATATAAACTCCTTGCCTATTTGTGTCCCCCCCCCACCCGAATTTCTTGCTACCCCCTTCCTTTAGGCTTACTAACGTGCTCCATGGGTTTGTGAACCGTGGATCTCTATGTCCTTACCTCTTCACATCTCTGTGTCATTTGCTCCATGTCATCACCCCTGAAACCTTTTTTCTACTGAAAACCCCTAGGTTCTTGTCACATACCCATGTATAGCAATTGAGTGCTCA
>NW_007783335.1:0-753 GCF_000696425.1 Galeopterus variegatus
CCTCTGCAGGCACCAGAGAGAGCAGGGTTGGGATGTCTGCAACAGCTGCAGCAGGTCCCTGTTTCCAGGCCCATCCAATCCCTGATGTCACCTGTTGCCAGCTGGGTCAACACAATCACCCTGGGAAGAAGCAGAGGCCCTTGCCCCTGGGCCAGATGCCTGACCCAGTTCACTCCCACGAGGCCACAACCAGCTTCCAACATGTGGTCAGACTGGTTCTCGATTCCACAACTTTCAATGTGACCAGCCCCCACACTGCCAAAGCCAAAGAACACAAAGAGGAGACAGACCAAGCCTGCATCTGGCCCTGTACAAGCACTCAGCTGCTCTGTAGCCAATATCCAACCCAGTCTTTGGGCCTGAGCCCCTGTAGTTCCAGCCCTTTGGAACACCCTCCTTGTCTCCCTCCCTCCCTCCAGGTTCCATAAATCTCCTTCGCCACAATCTTGTCAGCCTCCATCTTTGGAAACCCAGGGCCCTCCATGACACCCCACGCCCTGCTCAGGTGAGCAGGACCCTCTAAGCCCTGCCTAGGACAGGAGCTGGCAAGGGTTTGTGGCCTCTTCCAGTGGTGGGGTGGGGGTGGGGACTTGAAAAGAGGAACAAAAGGAGGGGAGATACCACCAGGGTTATTTTCTCCTTTCTCCCTCCTTCTAGATGAGGCAAGATCTATTTATTCTGCTTTTACCAAAGAGTATTTTGGGCATTCCAATTCCTTGCCACACTGTTGCCTACAACCTCTGACTATATTTT
>NW_007783335.1:2294-2880 GCF_000696425.1 Galeopterus variegatus
GTGAGGAGAGCTGAAGCTGCTACTCAAGGCCAAAGCCAAAGGAGTTCCTTGATGACCACAAGACCGTGAAGCACGCTGTGTGCTCGGCCCCTCCTCCCGCTCCACCTGCCCTCGGCAGGCCCCTCCCTACTCGAATCTTTGACGGGAGCCCCTAGGGCCAGACACCACATTCTTGTCTTGCTTCTAATCCTCCACCTCCTGGCTGGGGGACTCAGGTTATTTAACTTTTTGGACCTCAGCTATGCTGCATCAAATAGAGAGATAAATATTTCGTATTCTTGAAGCTTATGGAAAGAATGCACGCACGGTCATGTGCATCAGCATTAAGGCCCTTGAGAGAGAAGAGCGTGAACGGGTATGAGAACACAGAAGAAGTTCAAGACCCTTCTTAGAGGGATCTGCCGACGGCTGTCCTCTCTGTAACATGCTCTCTGCTCCCCAGTATACAAGGTGGAGTCCTGGCATTCTGGACTCTTCACAACCCCATTCTCCACTTCCGGTCCTTGTGGATCTCTGCTGAACACCAGGCAATGTGTGAGCTTCCTGTCACTCCTCTTGTAGGACATGCTGTTTTACATCTCCATCC
>NW_007783336.1:0-1040 GCF_000696425.1 Galeopterus variegatus
TTTTATCTGTTCTCAGTTGTCCCTTAATCCATCCCTATGTTTATTATCTTATGCCTCCCTTTCACTGGTAGCCTTTTAGGGAATGAAGTTCCACTCCAACCTCTCATTAATGCTGCACTAGTAGAGGATATAGACTTGTGCCACTGTTTGAATGAAGTAGGACGTGTTTTCTCAAACCAGATCCTTTCTCCTGACATATGTCAACCAGATGTTTGTTTTCAAACAGTAGTGTTTTTAAACTGTAGATGAACTCTGGTACTGTTTTTGTAGACCTAAAATTTTATAATTGTTAAATTGTTTTTTAATTAATTTTGCAGCTAACAGAACAAGAAGTAGAAACAATATTGGATAAGGCAATGGTTCTTTTTAGGTTTATGCAAGAAAAGGATGTATTTGAACGTTATTATAAACAACACTTGGCAAGGAGACTTCTCACAAATAAAAGTGTTTCTGACGACTCCGAAAAAAATATGATATCTAAGTTAAAGGTAAGGTGTATATAAGATGAAATGGAGTGCACCTAACTAGTGTTTATCACATGAATGTGCACCAGCAGCATGTAACTGAAAATTATTTACTTGGATTTTAAATGTTTATTTCTAAAAATTAAAGTTAGATTGTTTTTGAGGAGAACACAGGCTATACTTACATTTGTTTGAGTTCTGAGACATTCGTAGTTCCGTGGAATTTCTGTTGGTATGCCAGGATACATTCATGGAGGTCTGGAGGAGGATTAGTGAGAGGGGTACAATAAAGAGAATATTAGGGGCTGGCCAGTTAGCTCAGGTGGTTAGAGCATGATGCTGCTGGTAACACCAAGGTCCAGGGTTCAATCCTTATATCAGCTAGCCGCCTCACCACCACCACCCCCTGCCCCCCCCAAAAAAAGAATATTAGCATTTAGTTCTCTTTCATAAAGTATGGTCCGTAGACTACCTGTACCTGAATCGCCTGAGGTGTTTATATAAAATGCAGAGTTCTGGGCCGTACCTTCTGAGAGTGTGTTAGAATCTCTGAAAGAGTCTGGGAATCCGAATTAG
>NW_007783336.1:2006-2880 GCF_000696425.1 Galeopterus variegatus
GAGATTATCAGGGATAGCAATAACATGGAATAGTTTTTTTCCTTTTCTACATCTCGTCATAGAAAAATCTACTATTTATTTGTGTATATTTCTGTTTTTCTTTCTCAGACTGAATGTGGATGTCAGTTCACATCAAAACTGGAAGGAATGTTTAGGGATATGAGCATCTCAAACACAACTATGGATGAATTCAGGCAACATCTACAGGCAACTGGGGTAAGAGTCTGCATTAATTTCTACTTACATATATTTATGAAAAGTCTTTTGTAATGGATATTTTTTATCCGTTTAGCAGATAACTGATCTGCTGGTGTCGTTTCTTTAAATGTCATTAGTGACAGCTTACGTATTGTCTGTGAGTACTTAAATTATTTCCCCCATTTAATCTCTTTTTCTGACTGTTTACATGTTAAAACTTTTTTTTTTACTATTTTAAAATTTAAATTATCCTCCCCTTTGAAGGTACATACTGAAAATTTAATAAATAGAATTATTCTGTTGTCATAACCATTATAGAATGTGGGAAGAATCCTGGGCATAGACAAGTTTACTGCATTTCAGTACTCTTCTCTTCACTTTACCCCTGGATTGTGTTATCTTGGGATAGTTACCTGACCTTCGTGTACTTCCATGTTCTCATTCTCATCTGTAAGGTCAGCATAAGTGGGCCTCACATCCTAAGGATAGGTGGGGATGAACTGAGACTATAAAAGTCAGAAATTAGTGTGTTATAAATGTGATGTATAGTTTGCTCCCAAAAGGTGGTATGCTGGAACTTTCATAGCTTTGGTGTCAAGTAGGTGTTTGTTTCGTGAGCCTTTAACAAAGTTCATATCAAAACAAAGAATTTTCTTTTTTTTTCTTTTTTTTTTTT
>NW_007783337.1:0-675 GCF_000696425.1 Galeopterus variegatus
CCGTTGCCGGTCTCGGTCCGGTATGGGCGCGACACTGAGGGTTGCGATCCGTTGCCAGTCATGAAAAAAAGACAAAAAGGGGAAAAAAAAAAAATAGAGATTAGAAAAGCAATAGAGAAAAATCAATGACACCAAAAGTTGATTCTTTGAAAAGATCAACAAAATTGACAAGTTTTTAGCAAGACTGGCCAATAAAAAACGAAAGAAGATTCAAATTACCAAAAGTAGGAATGAAAGAGAGAATTTAATACTGACTTTACAAGGGAAAAAAAGCTAATAAAAGAATATTATGAACAATTGTAGGGCAACAAATTAGATAACCAAGATGAAATGGATAAATTCCTAGACACACACAAATTACCAAATCTAATTCAAGAAAAAATTAAATCTGAATAGACATATAACTGGTAAAGATATTGAGCTAGTCATTAGAAAACATCGAACAATAAAAGGCCCAGGACTAGACAGCTTAACTGATTTTTTCTACCACACATTTAAAGAAGAATTAACGCCATTCAATTTTTTTTTTCAAAAAATAGAATATGTAGGAACATTTCCCAACTCACACTATGAGGCCAGTATTATCCTGCTAGCAAAGTCAGAAAAAGCAATCACAAGAAGAGAATATGGGATAAATAATTTGACAGAATATCCCTTCAAATCTAGATGAAAAAA
>NW_007783337.1:3745-4175 GCF_000696425.1 Galeopterus variegatus
ACAATCAGCTCTCGCGGGAACTAATAGAGTGAGAACTCACTCACTACCCCTCCTCCCCCAGAAAGAGCATTAATCCATTCATGAGGGATCTGCCCCCATGACTCAATCAGCTCCCATCACTGCCACATTGGAGATCAGATCTCCACATGAGTTTTGGAGGGGACAACACATCCAAACTCCATCATTCTGTCCTTGGCCCCCCAAAACTCATGTCACTCTCACATACAAAATACAATCATTTTATCCCAACAGTCCGAAAAGTCTCAGCTTGCTCCAGCACCAACTTAAAAGTCCAAAGTCTCATCTGAGACCAAAAGCAAAAGTCCTTCAGGCTGTGAACCTGAAAACCACAACCAAATGTATCTATTGCCAAGATACAATGGTGGAACAGACATTGGGTACACATTCCCATTTCAAAAGGGAGGAATAG
>NW_007783337.1:5951-6625 GCF_000696425.1 Galeopterus variegatus
GATCACATGGTGAGAGGAAGCAAGAGAGAGAGAGAGAAGGTGCCAGGGTCCTATAAACAACGAGCTCTCCTGGGAACTAATAGAGGGAGAACTCACTCACTACCCCTCCTCCCCCAGGGAGAGCATTAATCCATTCATGAGGGATCCGCCCACATGACTCAATCAGTTTCCAACACTGCCACACTGGAGATCAAATTTCCACATGAGTTTCAGAGGGGACAACACATGTAAACTCCATCAGTTTTTAAAATAATTTTCACCAGTTATGCATGTTTTTCAAGGGGGAAGGTCCTTGGAGTCCTTCCTACTGTCATTCCTGAAGTGGAAATCCAGAACATACTTTTTTTTTTTTTTTAATTAAGCATTTAATGGTATTTCAGTATATACAACAGATACAAGTAGAAGTTCTCTAATTGTGATTGAGGTAAAGACCCCCGAAGTCCACTTGAACGGCAAGCCCTCTAATACTGCAATAACTCTGGACTGCTCATTTATCAACTGGACTAGATGACAGCATTCTTTGCAGCCCTTATGTTCTGTGATGTGTGTAACACGTAACTTACACATTTAAGAACACTCCTCTTTCCTTTCTAAGGAAAATAGCTTTTCCTAAGTGCCATTTTGCTTCCATTGCTTCAAGAAAAACTGTTTCCCTTTTCCCCAGTAAATGCCAT
>NW_007783338.1:0-728 GCF_000696425.1 Galeopterus variegatus
CGTTAGAGGGGATTATTAACTAACCCCTGAGAAAAGAAATATGTAGTTTGGAGCATAAGTGACCAAAGTTCTAGAAAATGGTTCAAAACAAAAGAACTTCACCAGAGACACTGAATGCATTTATATCAATTAAGTTAAAAAGATTTCCTTTTATGGTAAGAAGCAAGATTAACTCCTCCAAACCTGTAATGTTTGGTTAAACGCCAAAGAAGATGTGTTAATAGCTGTTGGAATAAGAATAGATATTAAAATAGCAAAGAAATGATGGAGCGGATGAGAATGAAAGCAATGTTTTCTTTTCAAGATGGCAAGAAAATTTGGGTCATGTTACAAACTGATAAGAAGGGTACTCTCAGGGAAGAAGTAGTGTCCAAGGCTTGAATAAGGCTGAATGTGATCATTAGATGGAATATATTTATTTTGTATAGAGCAGCAATGTATAAAGGGCTTAGGAGTCAAACAGACCAAAATTCAAAGGCTGGCTCTGCTATCTACCATCTCTGAGATTTGGTGGTCTAATTGAACTCCCAATAGAGCATAAGCTCCATGAAAACAGAGACTTGAACTTGACAAGTATCACTCACTGCTATATCCCTAGAGCCTACAGCAGTACCTGCCACATAGTAAGTGCTCAATAAACATATGTGGAATTGATGAATATAACTTAAGGCCATTTGATTTTATTTTAAAGGTAGGCAGGTGACAGACTCAGTGAGTCAGCTTCTCAG
>NW_007783338.1:2424-2879 GCF_000696425.1 Galeopterus variegatus
CCTAGAAAAAGGTAAGCACTCCGTAAAGGAGGTTAAGTGAATTTATGGATAGGTGAATGTCGTGCCATCTACTTAACTTTATCTTGTATTGAATAAAGAGCATTGTAAATAGATTCATAACAGCTTCAAAATGAGGAAGATAACTTCCACTATCAAGTAAGATATTTATCAGGTAAGGCTCTGTCACACATCATCATCATCCTGAGACCCAGTTTGGTGAGGCCACCTCTTCCTGGGGAATTGCTGGTCTCATGTGAAAGGGCAAAGAGAGTATAGAACATTCAGTGGTTCTCAAAATCTCTACTGAGTGTAAAACATTCAGTGGTTCTCAAAATCTCTACCTAAAAGTAACATATACAACTTTCATCCACATTTTTCCAGCTAAAAAAAGTGATGTGGCTATTTCTGATGTCAATAAGAAAGGGATGTACAATTGTCCAATAAAAAGGAGAAAA
>NW_007783339.1:0-364 GCF_000696425.1 Galeopterus variegatus
AAGTGACATGTATACACATTGAAGCTTGAGAAACTCTGCCCTCGATTCCAAAGAGAGAACCATTAACTGAGGCCACTCCTCGTCTAACTTAGCAAAAGGCTGCAGAAATGGTCTAACTCTAATAAATGCCTATTCTTAGTCTAGATAGAGGACTAGAGAAGGGGAGTGTAAGTCAATCATCATTAAAGACATTGAGAAATACAGTGTTCAGAGGAAAAAGTGCTTTCCCAGACAGTGAAAGGAACTCCAAGGGAATCAGTAACAATTAGAGGTGATACTTAGAGAACATTTGTATAAACTGGATGTTTATTGATTTGCAAGTTCTACATGGACACCCTGTTGCTTCCCTCAGAGTATAAAGGAA
>NW_007783339.1:2062-2879 GCF_000696425.1 Galeopterus variegatus
ATCCCATACCTAAGCAGTGATTAGAGTTGATTAGATGGGCTTTTGCCCTCTGGCTATAGGCCGTTGCCTCCTACTCCGAGGGCTTTTGCCCCAATATGTATTTACCTAAAAACCCTATTCTAAAAATCAAATGAGAATCAACATTATTTAGTTAGAATTGATTAAATGGGCTTTTGCCCTCTATCTGTAGACTTTGACCTCTTATCCGAGGGCTTTTGTCCTATATGTACTTACCTAAAAGCCCTATTCTAAAATCAAATGAGAATCCACCTACCGCAAGTCTCCCAAACTAGCTCAACGTACACATCTTCTTGTGGCTCCGTGAAGTGGGACATAGACATTAGATGAGAAAGTATGTGCCCAGGGACTGCTAAGCTCAGTAAGGTTTTGTCCATTCCAGAAAAATAATTGTTGTCCTGAGTCACTGTCCTGGCTAAAGGAGACACTCCTGCTATGTCTCCATGGGGTAACAGTGACAGAAGAAGCCTGGGTGAATACAGCAAAGCATTGCCCTAAGAAAACCACTCATAGTGCTCTCTGTGGACCCTCACAACCATGAATGTCATCAGCAGCGAGGAAAGAGCTCACACCAGAGCAAGAACGGGGTCCGGCCTGTGACCATCATCCAGGTAGCTATGTAGAGGAACCTCACTGCTACTGTCACTCCTTTAGCATGTCCTCCCCAAAGGACATCTAAACACAGAAAAGGGGAGAAGGGAGTCAGAGTAGATCCATTCCCTCCATGGCGCCAGCAGCCAAGGTTACAACTCAAATCTGTTCTCAAAAATAGACATGGGGTAAGAAAGTGTCCCGACCC
>NW_007783340.1:0-209 GCF_000696425.1 Galeopterus variegatus
TGCTACAGAATGCTTTCTAGTAGCTACCTGAGACAGTTTAAGTCAGTGGCAAATTTTGGTGCTGTATTAGTCAGCTTGGGCTGACCACTACGGACTGGGTGGCTTAACCAATAGTTATTTTCTGACAGTTCTGGAGACTAAATGTCCTATATTAAGGTGCCAGCTGATCCAGTTCCTAGTGAAGGCTCTCTTCCTGGCTTGTAGATGGA
>NW_007783340.1:1602-2879 GCF_000696425.1 Galeopterus variegatus
AAATTCTGACAAGCTTTAAAAATGTTTTAATCAACAAATTAAAATTGTATATATTTATGACGTACAATATGATGTTTGGATATTTGTGTACATTGTGGAATGGCTAAATGAACATCACTTTTCTTAAATTTCAAAAAGACTTTTTTTGCTCTTTGGAAGTTCCTTTTTTTTTCCTTTTTGTCTTTTTTACTGACCAGTAACGGGATCACAACCCTCAGCGTTGCGCTCGTACCGGGGACCGGCAACAGGATTGCAACCCTCGGTGTTGCGCCCGCACCGCGCTCAGCCAGTGAGCGGGAACCGGTCTCCACATGGGATCCGAACCCTCGGCGGGAGCACCGCTGTGCTCCCAAGCGGCACACTCTCCAGTGCGCCACCGGGCCAGCCCTGGAGGTTGCTTTTTTAAAAAAAAGCATTTAGCTCTTATTTCACAAATGTGACTTTTTTTTAACTCTCAAGTTTTTAAAAATTAATTTATTGAATCAAATTGATTATACATATTTTTTGGGTTCAACATTGAGATATCTTGATCAAATCAATATTATTAGCACATATATTGTTACAAATCATAATTATTCTTTATGCCCGTTGTCCAATCTCTCCCTATCCTCCTCCCTCCCCCCTCCCCCAATCACCCTAGAATTCTTCACTCCTCCTGAAAGAATAGTGCTTACTCTGTTAATTTGTTACCTAGATGATCTGTCCAATGCTGAGAGGTATGATCAGGTCCCCCAATATTATCATAGAGCAGATGCTTCTTCTGTCACTCTGAAATGGGCTTTGTGGAGAGAGACACCCTCTTCTTTTATCTCTACTGATGACTCTCCTTGTGTCAGTGTGCTGCAGTGATTGGCGGACCATCTGGGTGGTGGCTGTGGCATCTAGCCGCTTTCGCAGCAGCCATGGTTATTGTGGTGGTTGTGGTGGGCCACCCACATGGAGGTGATGTTTTGGCATGCTCCTTGGCGCTGACAGTGTGCCTGGTTGTGGGGTGTGTCTGGTCCCCATCTCCATGCCTCTGACCCCTGGGCAGACCCCAAGGCACTGGCGTGGTGTGCCTGGTTGTGTGTGTGTGTGTGGGGGGTCCACTCCCCTTCTCCATGCCTCTGGTCCCTGGGCTAGCCCCGAGGCACTGGTGTGGTGTGCCTGGTTGTGGGAACTCAGAGGATTTTAATGATAACATTTATTATTATTTTTTTAAACTTATTTTTGGTGACTGGCTGGTATGGGGATCTCAACCCTTGACCTTGCTGTTATCAACACCATGTTCTAACCAA
>NW_007783341.1:0-521 GCF_000696425.1 Galeopterus variegatus
TTATTCCATAGTCAAAATTATCACCAACAACATTATTTTAATTTCACCCATTTATCTTGATTAACTCTATCTCTTATACATTTTTGAAAATACAGCCTGAGCATTATTTTTATGCACCAATTAATTATGTCAAACTAAAGCATACACCACCACACCTGTATAGATGTGTACATTACCTACACTCCTGTAATACCTGACATTCAATCTTTAGAAGCACTTTTTTACTTTCATTTAATTTTCACTACCCAGAATACTGATGGGCATATAAAAGTAAATCATGGATGTTTGGTAAACTTAACTATAGTAAATTTTATGCTAATGGGTAAAAATTTACCAAAAAAATTTGAAAAAAAACCCCATGAGGTTTCACTGAGTTGATCTAATGTCATATCACTGACTTGTGACATCATATTACTCTTTCCTTTTTCCTCCTCCTTTAAGTACTTTTGTAGTTGCACACAGCCCACCCCGATGAGGCAGGACAATCACTCTACTATAAGGTCAGGTGATTATTAACCTTT
>NW_007783341.1:2574-2879 GCF_000696425.1 Galeopterus variegatus
GGGAACCAGGTCATCCCTGGGCTAAGGGTAAAAGTGCTGAGCACTCTCCGACAGTAATGCAGGTCAGGTTCATCTTCAGGATTCACCCTTGAACCTTAGGCTATGCTCACTTTAATCTTAGGCTATTCTCAGGATTATAAGCCCCAACTCGTATATACAATTATGGAAATGTTACAGACAACAGCATCATTCACTGTCCAGGAACCAAAGACGAATCAAAAACTCTATGAGCTTGTATCAGAAGTGCAAAGAAGAGAAGCAGTATAATGACAGACAGAAGCCATTTACAAAGGCCAATATGATTA
>NW_007783342.1:0-1972 GCF_000696425.1 Galeopterus variegatus
ACTTGGGAGTGCGGCGGGAGCGCCACCGAGGGTTCGGATCCCATATAGAGACTGGTCCGCTCACTGGTTGAGCACGGTGTGGGCACGACACCAAGGGTTGCGATCCCGTTACCGGTCACGAAAAAAGACAAAAAGGGAAAAAAAAAAAGTGCTGCCACCATCACAGAAACTGAGCTCAGCAATCAGAAAGTGATTTCTAAAGAACCCAAGCCCTTTGTTTGTATTTTCCAACACTGTGAAGGGGATTCATGCAATAAGAATATGTCTTTTAAATTTTCCCTTTTTCTCTCTTCCACTTCCCCTATGTGCCACAGCTGCTTCAGTACCAGCATTTCAACACTCCCCCTCTTCTTTTCTCTCACTTTCCTGTCCTTCTGACATCACAGAGGCATAAAGAACTGGCACAGCCGGAGCCCCTGCAGGGGACAGAGAAGGAGAGGAAGATGGCATTCTCTCCCTGGGATGGGGCAGGGCACACACTGAGCACACTCATTTCTCTTTGTGGGTGTACCCTAATTTATCTAGCTATTTGTCTCCTACTTAGGGTGTTCCTAATGTTTTGCTCTTGGAAAATATGTTTCAAAGAACACCTTTGACCAGAGATGTTTGCCCTGGAACCTCCACTGACTAACTTTTTGACTTATGACCTTGAACAAGTTCCTTTTCATCTCTGTGCCTCAGTATCCTCAACTGCAAAATGGAGAAAAATCCCACCTCATAGGATTGCTCTGAAGATCAAATGAGACAAAAAATGCAAAGTACTTAGAACAATACCAGGCTCATAGTAAGTGCTCAACAATCTTGGCTGCTTTCGTTAGGTGATGGTTATTATCAAGGCTTTATCACTTATCTTCACTTTTCATCTGACCGCCAGGCTATTATCTCAACATGGATAACCCACAGGCATCTGAAACACGTTTTATGTAAGACTGTTATCACCAAACACCACCGCCCTTCCTACCCTACCACTCCACTAACCTTTTCCTTTCATGTCCTTCATGTTGATGAATGGCATTGCTAACCCCCCACCCTATCAAGTCATAAGGCTTGGAGAAGACCAATTGGACTCTTGGTTTTACAACTGGTAAAGTTCCTGGCAAAACAGGACACGTTCGTCACCCTAATTCTTGATCCTCCCCACTTCACACATCCATTGCCCACTAACTTCTGTAAGCTCGACCTTCTGAATCCATCCCTTCATTCCACCACCACGGACAAGCCTTATCCTAGCTCTTCTTGTCTCCTACTTGTAGTTTCCCTGTAATCGCTTTTGTCTCCCTCCTGTCATTTCCCCTAGTGCTACTAGAATGACCTTTCCAAAAGACACATGTCTAATGGCATAAAGCTACTAAGATTCTCCAATGGCTCCCCATGGCCTTGCCATTAGTCCCAGCTCCTTGCCACCAGTAGGGTTCTCTAAAACTTCATTGATACGCTACTGTTTATTTATAAGAATTTTTCTATTTTTTATAATTATATATTATTTATAAGCACTCCTTTTAAATAAAATGATAGTCATACCAATGTTGTTTGGGCCTAATAATCATAACTGTTATGTGAATGAAAAAAACATTTTGATCTGAATTCCTCTTAGGATGGGTAAACTATCTTTGTTGGCAAAATACATTGCTAAGGAAGATTTAACAACCTCAACTTTTTTTTTTTTTTTTTTGAAGCTCTTACAACGAGAAAATGGAGGGGACACATCTGGGTGGGAGGGGGGAGAGGGAGGAGGGAGGGAGGTTTTGGTGATGGGACACAATAACTAACTACATTGTATATTGACAAAATAAAAATAAAATAAATAAAATAAAAAGAAAAGAGCTTGGATTGTGTTGTCTCCCCCATGTGAGACAAATGTGTGTGGTCCAGAGGGAGGAGAGGGAAAGAGACCAAAACAATGGAGGAAGTGAAACTGGGAGGAGGCAGATGGCTGCGTGGCTGTGTGTGACCCCAACCAGCAATAGCTGCC
>NW_007783342.1:2436-2879 GCF_000696425.1 Galeopterus variegatus
ATAACTAACTACATTGTATATTGACAAAATAAAAATAAAATAAATAAAATAAAAAGAAAAGAGCTTGGATTGTGTTGTCTCCCCCATGTGAGACAAATGTGTGTGGTCCAGAGGGAGGAGAGGGAAAGAGACCAAAACAATGGAGGAAGTGAAACTGGGAGGAGGCAGATGGCTGCGTGGCTGTGTGTGACCCCAACCAGCAATAGCTGCCCCCTGTTCATCTTCAGCTGCCAAACTAAGTTCATGAAAGATGCTGTGCTTGTGGATTGTTTGTAGGCTTGGTGGCTGATGGAGTTTGGATGTGTTGTCCCCACCGAAACTCATGTGGAAATTTGATCTCCAATGAGGCAGTGTTGGAAACTGATTGAGTCACGGGGGCAAATCCCTTATGAATGGATTAATGCTCTCCCTGGGGGAGGGGGAGTAATAAGTGAGTTCTCGCT
>NW_007783343.1:0-2878 GCF_000696425.1 Galeopterus variegatus
CACACACACACACACACACACACACACACACAGAGTTTTAGTTCTAGTTGTTAAAATGTGGGAGCAGAGGGAGTATAATCATTGTGGAGTTTGTTTCAGCTTCTTGGTTAGCATTACATTGGCACTTGGTTAATGGAAAACAAAGTGAACCTAATCCTGAGTGCTGGAGGAACTGCTGCAATTATGTAACCTTGACCTTAACTACTTGATGAATGAAAACTGGAGGGGAGGGTGGTGGAGGGGTACTGGTAACCTGGGAGTAGGCAAGGGTCAGTACAGTGTTAATTGGTGTCTGCAGAGCAGGCCCATTTTTCTATGGTGATAAATTTAAGAATAATGTCATTTATTGAAATGAACTAATGCCCTTGACTTCTTAAAAAGTTGAAGTAGTCTGAACATAAAGTGGTGTGTGATAACAATACCTTATAATATTTGAATGGTGAATAGCGTTTCTTCATAATGCTTTTTATTTATATTATTATAAATTACTATATGACTATATTTACATTTCACTGAATTACTTTATTTGATCATCACAGAAAATCTAAAGAACTTAAGATAAGCATCTGTAATCTCAATGAGAAGTTTGTTGAAAGTTTCTTCATAATGCTTTTTATTTATATTATTATAAATTACTATATGACTATATTTACATTTCACTGAATTACTTTATTTGATCGTCACAGAAAATCTAAAGAACTTAAGATAAGCATCTGTAATCTCAATGAGAAGTTTGTTGAAAATAAGAAGTTAAGTGATTTGCCTAGGGTCCAATTAGCCAGCCTTCCACACAGATATCTTGATTCCTGGTGCCACATTATTTTTCAATGTATCATCTGACTTCGTGAAATGTTATCACAAAGCCAAAACTTCATGATTCCACAGATGAAATATAATCAATGATTATGTGATATCCAGTGAAAAATCTCTAAGGTACATTTCAGTTCTTTAATGCATGCAGGTCTGACCTGGAAAAGGAATAAATTCTGGGGAAGAGTCATTATTGCTTCTAGTAGGTCCAAGCAATGGCACATGGTATTCTCTTTACTATTCTATTTTTTTTTTGCCATTAAAATTGATTTTTCCTTGACTTAAATGGTCTTTCATTTAATTCTGTTTTGAGTTAGCTTAGGGCAAAGTCTCTTGTTCATCAAACCTTAACTTTGAAGGAGTTATGTTTTTTAAACTATTGTTTTGTAGGTAACATCCAAACCTGACACCATCTCCTTCCATCTATACTAAAACTGCTCACAATGATGAGTCTTCTCAATCCAAAGTGATTGTTGAAGTCCCTGACCTAGGTAATTCACTCAAAATCCTTTCTTGACCAAATTCCTGAAGACTCAATGGAAGCCAATGAACAGGAACTAACTATAGGATCCTATCAAATCCCAATTAGCTGACTAGATATCTGACATGTAATTATTGTATGGCTAAGGCAGACTGTGTTGGTCCATAAAGAAAGAGGCTGATGGCTCCTTACACCTCAAAGGAGTTAGTTATCTCAATAAATATTTGTTGATGATGAACATGTATTGGCTGGCAATGTTTCTGTTTGGAATTTTATTTTATTTTCCCAAATATCTTTACTAATGGACATTTTGTGGAATGTTGAATATATATATTTAAGGGACTCAGTAACTAACTCTAGGTATGAGCACTTCCTGCTTCCAACCTTTTGTTTGTTTTCCAGTGAGAATGTACAGTAACCCATTTCAAACTCTGGCTTGTGTGCCTTTAGACGAGGCTTCCCTGAGGTGGGAATGCCAGGGCAAGAATGAACCAGATTGTAATCTTTGTGCTTGGCAGTCTGACATCACTTGTAAACTCTGCCAAAATTCCTTTGGAAACAGATGTTTCTAGAGAGGGAATGGTAATCATTTATCCTCTTACATTTGTTCAGTAAATGCTGATTTGTGGAAAATATAAGGATTTAGGTTACGGTTGGAACAATTCACTAGGGATATACTTTTTCAGAGAGAATAAATATGATTGTTCCCAAACCATTTTCCTCCTTCCCAGCATTTCTTGTGCTTTAATTCAGTCTTCCCCATCTACTTATAGTCCGGACGGAGCAGACACATACAAGCCCTCCCACCCCCCACTAGAGTGGCTTTATGTCCCTCTGTGAGTGAGTAATTTACAGATCCTAGTAATATTTTCTAATCACTAATCTAGCATTTAAATATAAACTTCTAGCTCGCCTCTTGGCGATTTGCACATTATCACTTTTCAGCCAATTTATAACATAAATTTTATTAATAAACAAGGAGAACTCCAGTTCCCATGTCAGCACCATGATTACAATGGCCATTGGCCACTGTAATGAATGGATGTGAACTGATAGTATACATATCAGAAAAATACATCCTCTGGTATAAAAATATCAAAGATTTTAATTTTTTATTTTTCTGCATTCAAGGAATACATGCTATATAGAACATAAAACTAAGCAAAAGTGATGTAAGTCTGATTTATGCTCATCTAAATCTCCAGCCCCCAATTTTTTATTGGCAATTACCACTGAACTGAAAGCATTTCCAGTTGAATTTTCAGCTGAATGAGTAATCAGCTACTGGTGAGATGAAAGTTTGTACAGAAGTGAACTTTTTAGACAACTGCTGGAGCATCTTTGCCAGGAAGTCTTGGGGACCTTTCATGTAATTTGTGTTGTGTTCTATAACTTCCTGCTTATTATGTATCCCAAATCTTGAATTACTTAAAGAGTTAAAAAGAAATTATGTTAGAATAAGTTTGTTCTGGAATTGCAGGGTTTATTGGTCTTTGATTCAATAAATGGAAAAATCTCAAAGGGCCTGATTGTAGGAGGGTACTTCAATTTACAGTGAGGGGCTGAGGGCCTCAGCCACGCCCCCCC
>NW_007783344.1:0-2878 GCF_000696425.1 Galeopterus variegatus
TCCCGGTCCGGTACGGGGGCGACACTGAGGGTTGCGATCCGTTGCTGGACACAGAAAAAGAGAAAAAAAAAAAAAAAGAAAAAAAGAAAATAGGCGTATATTAGTAATCAAATCAAAATGGTGATCAAATATATAAACTGTTCCTCAAATCCAATAATAATTTAAGAAAACAAGAGATCTCTTTCAAAGTGTCAGAGCCGTCACATTTATTGATATTAGAACTTTTAAATCAGCAGCCAGTGGGGTGCGCTCTAATCTTGCTGACAGAAATGTGCACTGTTACAAGATCTTGGGGGAAACAATCAGCTACAAATATAAAAAATGCAGGTGATCTGTAACTCAGACTTCCTCCGCCTTGGATCTGCTAAAATCCTGGGCCAGATCATTCTTCGTGGTGGGGTCTGCCCTGTGCATTGTATGAAGTTAAGCAGCACTCTTGGCTTTCCAAGGACCCCTCTCCAGTGTGAAAGCCAAAAATGCCTCTGGACATTGCTCAATGTCCCCTGGAAGAAAAAATCACCCCTGGTAGAGAGGACAGTTTTAACAATCCCAAAATTTGTAGTACTGATATAATAGCAGTTTACTGAGGACAAAATGTGACAAACCATCCACAGTGTAAATAGCATGGAGACACCTGAGATGTTATGTAGCCACTGAAACAATGAATCAGCATCGCAGTAGTTGGTTTCAGAAACTTCCTTAAGGTGCAACTCAGTGAGAAAAAAAGAGGAGAACGGTTAGAAAAGAAGACTGCACTAAAACATAAAGAGCATTTCCAGTGTGCACAGGATGCACAACACAGAAAGAACTTTTAAAGTGAAACTAAGAACCTAGATAACAAGGAGTGGCAGGGAGATGCAGAGGGGTTAATTAGAGGGCTTCAAAACTACTGTATGAAAGAGAACGGAGTAAAAATCTGAAAGTAACTTTATATAAATATATGAAATAGTAATTTGATGACATCAACAAGGGTCACTAATTCAAGATTAAATTGCAGAGGTTTAGAAATAAAACACAAATAAGTAGGATTTTTTTTTAAAGACTCGAGTAAGCAGTATCTAAAGTTACAAATTATCTTAAATAAAGATATGAGGATTCACCTTGATTTGAAAAAGAAAATAAAAATGATATTAGGCTTCAAATATGCTTATGAAAGATATAGTTGATTTTTATCGAAATGATAAAAAAAATGTCTTTTAAATGATGGCTGAAGGTGATGCAACTGTTAGAAATAGACTGAAACACAAAAAGACAAAAGGCACCCTAAGGAATAACAGAGGCATAAAATCCTATTTTTAGAATCCTATATAAGTACATTAATTAATTAATCAATCAAGTGATCAAACAAAGAACCACAGCAATCTCTCAGCTGTGAGTTGGGTTAGATTTCCTCTCAGGTGACCTCAGGTACATGTTCACAACTTCCATTCTCTCTGTACATTTCCTGCAGTGACTACCAGGCTCTGAGACTCACCTATATGGGTTTTCTGAAAGGTAGGTCTCGGTGTAGAAATCTGAAGTCTTCTCTGGATGGCTATTGATGGAGACTGAAGCTGTGGTGCCAGACAAGACAGCAGAAAAGAGTCAAGCATTGGTACCTGAGCCAGACTTAGGACTCCAGAAGAAATGACCATGTTCTGTCCAGAGAAGTTTGCACACAGTGAGGGATCACAGCAGAGGAGATACAGATCCATATATCTGTTCATTAGGCAGCTTTTCCTCTTGTTATACCAGCCCTGAGTACACCGTTCTCCTGTGGGACACTGCTCTGCACTGAAAAAAATTATTTCCTGCAGATTCTCTGTTCCCAAGACACCAGATTAAACATCAGGAGAATTCAGTCTTTATTGCTCCTTCAATGTGAACTCACCTGTCTACCAGAGATCTACTCACCTAATACCTTATGCCTACCTTGAGTTAATGATTTCTCCAAAGTCTAACACTAAGAAACCTGTCTTGACTACATCCCTTGGATCTAAAAAGCCTTAACTTGGGGTAGGAACACAGCTATTGATATCTTTAGAAAATTGCTATTCCCCTCTTCAATAAGGGGGACAACTGTGTGCCTTTGATACAAAATTATAGCTTCTATATTTCTTGGCTTCATGAACCTTGTTCCAAAGAAATCAGAAATCTCATATTTATAACATAAAACCACTTAAGTGTTGTCATTTATAAAAATATTTGCTAATTAAAAGCCATATATTTAGATGTTTTTATGAACATTGCCCTGAGATTGCAACTTATTAGAATAATCTTATTGAACTTTTATAAAAGCTCATTCTTAATAGTCTCTTCTGTTCTAAATATCACTTGAAATTTGTATAAATGGAGGACAGAAAGCTTTAGTGATCAGCCTAAAGTTATGAACTGAGTAAGGGAAGGGCTTTGATTGGAATTCCATCACGATTTTTCCAGTTCTCATGGTCTTGGCCAATGGTCCTCATCGAGGGACAATTTGGCCTCTAATCGATGCAGGTAAGTGGTTGTTAGCAGCTATTGTAAGTCTTAGTTCCATATTTACTATGCTCCTTGTGACAACAGCAAAGTCTCTCTTGACAGGATATGAGTGCAGCGTTGCCCTGCTCCTGGGAGACAGAGAGCCAGGACTTTGAGAAAGAACTTCTTTTAGAGCCAGCACAGGGTACAGAATGTAGGGCGACCATTCTGTGCTTTGCTGTACTCAAAGAATTGGCCTCTCATCTCTTCAAGCTGGCTCCAGACAGCCATATATGCTTTCGAGCTGTTTTCCTAACCTTCTAATCTTGGGAACATCTGTAAAGCTGTTGTTTCTTGATCATCAAATTATTCCTTTGACTATTCTTATGCTCCTTGCTGCAACTTCATAGCAAAAAGTTAGTAAACATTTTTCAACAGT
>NW_007783345.1:0-2878 GCF_000696425.1 Galeopterus variegatus
TTTTTTTTTTTTTTTTTTTTTTTTTTTTTTTGACCAAAGGAGTCAAAACCCTCAGCATAGTGTTGTCTGAACCATGCTCTGCCAGTGAGCGCACCGGCCATCTTCCTAGGGCCATTTATAACAGTAAGTTTTTAAAATAAATTCAAAAATTTTTATTTTTTTGGAAGATTTATTTCCAGGCGATAAGATTACTTTAGACTTTCTTTAAAACTCTGAATCTATGAAAGGCTGTTTTGATGATAGAACTATACACTCCCTTTGCAAGGACCTAAATCTATTAAACATGAGGTTAAACAGAAAATTAGCTCCTCAGAATTTATCCTTTAAAAATACACATTTCCATGCCCCTTTGATGAAAAGTGTCAGTGGCATGAAAAATGAAGGGAACAAAATATCTAATAAAAGCTCATTAAAATTTTAAATCCACTAGTTTGGAACTTAGGATAGTTTTGACACTGGCCAGGTTGTTATTTTCCTTTCCATTGCCTATGACAAAGTATTTTGAAGCTATTAAAAAGTACAAGTAGGTATTCAGGGGAAACATTTCACTCTTTGAGGGAAGAAACTTTTGGAGAATTTAGGCAGCATCTCTTTGCTGGAAAACAATATTATAATTATTTTTATACTTGCTCATTCAATGACAAGTTAGGTGAGGCCTTCCGTACTGTTTTGTGTAGCTGACTGAGGTCTGGAGCAGCCTAGTGGAATGGCAAGTCTCCTGCAGGTGCTTTGTGTGTGTGTGTGTGTGTGTCACTTTGGGCATATCCACTGCTCGCCCTGCTGTCCTTGAGCTGCAGAAGGGCTGCTCTCTGGGAAGCTCGCCCCCTTCCCCCTCCCAGGGGCCCCCAGCTCTGCAAAGGGCGGGACTGGGTTTATTGATCTTTTATGTGCAGTGTCTGTCATATGGTAAGCATTAAACAAGTGAGCCATTCTTGTGCAATTATATTCCATTTTCCTTTGGAATAATGCTTCATGTTTTCTATTCTTCATTCCTGCATCCTTCCCCCACCCTTCAGTCACTCCGAATGTGCGTTCTGCTCAGCACAGCTCTGCTGACCAGACATGAATCAATTGCTTCTTGTGGACAAAGGACTCCATTGCGAGCAGGTGTGTGGGTCTCTGAATAACCTTAAGAATAACCTTAAGAAGCATTTCTTTCTCTCTCTCTAATGACATTTAAAGAAATGAAGGCTTTCTCAGGAAGCCCCCAGCCACCACGTCCGGGTGTGGGGGTCCCTAGACAACAGGGTTTGCGACCACGTGAGCAGTGTCTACACAGCCTGCTGCTGCCCAGCCCTGCGTGGTCTCCGTAGAAACCGGCATCTCTGCACAGTGAGTCACAGGCCGCAGGAGGGGCTGGGCAGTGACTCACGTCAGGAAGCAGCACGCTCCTGCGCTCGCAGATGCCGGTGCATGCCGCTGACTCACTCCACCCACTGCCACCCCGTCCGCTCTCCCAAGGGAGCGGAAAGTCCATTCATCTCGCCCCGCAGCCATGCCCGGTGCTGCACGGGTCAAGCAACCCTGGCTCCGAACAGCTGACATCCCCTTGTCTTCCCGATTTTCAAGCTAACTGCCATGCTGGTCTTGAGGCTGAGAACAATTTTCTTTTTTTTTTTTTTTCTTTTTTCTTTTTTATTTATTTTTTTAATTATTTTTATTTTGTCAATATACAATGTAGTTAGTTATTGTGTCCCATCACCGAAACCTCCCTCCCTCCTCCCTCTCCCCCCTCCCACCCAGGTGTGTCCCCTCCATTTTCTTGTTGTAAGAACTTCAAAAAAAAAAAAAAAAATTGTGGTTGTTATATCTTCCTCTCCCTGAGAACAATTTTCTGACAAGCCCCCACACTTCTCTGCCCTCCGAGTATTTTGTCTACAGCGGTCAAACATTTTTTTTTAAATGAGAAACTGAACACTATGGAGAATCGATACATATTGACAGGTGAGGGAGAGAGGTTTTGCCAACCTCAACTAATACCTGCTAATAATACCAAACAGCAATTTGTCAACAGCCTGGTGACTGGCTATTCTCCAGGAAAAATCCAGGGGCCCCTGCCAGTGGCATTTGGAGACATAACACAGAGCTCTGAGTTCCAGGGAGAAGATGGAATGTGGGGAAGATCTGATTTGCTGACCAGTGAACACGCTGGCATTTTCCTTAGGTATAGACTTGTGTTAGGAACAGCAACCTCCAGTTACCTTGCTTGGCTTTCCGGGGCTGTGGTCGTATATCCCTCAGACTCATTAGTACATGGCCTGATAAAATCTTTGGATTCTTGTTCTGGTTTACAAGGCTTTTAAAGATGTTTATGCCAGAGCTAGAAGAATCGAATGAGACAGGATTTTGGAAATTGCTCACAGGTTTGAAGGAGGATTACTGGAACCCAAGGACCCAGCTGAGGTTGTCTACTTTTCCTGCTAAATTACTCAATAGATTCTTTCAGACCTTAAAGAAGAGATTAGAGAAAGACAGATCAGAGCCCTATAACCCTGTGCTGAGTCACAGCTCTCAGGTTCTTTTATGTTGCCTGAGGCAGTTTTCAAAACCCCCTGCTTGCATGTGGCTAGAATAAGAATTTGTACCTGAGTCTCTGGATACATCCTGTTTAGTCCTTTTACCTGTGATTCCAAATCATATGAATTTCTCTCCAGATACTGCAGAAAATACTCTCTATACTGCAAGTCTTCTTTTTTAACTTTTTTTTTTTTTCCTTTTTGTCTTTTTTTTCGTGTCCGGCAACGGACCGCAACCCTGTGTCGCGCCCGTACCGGACCGGGACCGGCAACGGGATCGCAATCCTCGGTGCTGCGCCCACCCCTCGCTCAGCCAGTGAGCGGGAACCGGTCTGTATGTGGGATCCGAACCCTCGGCGGGA
>NW_007783346.1:0-1138 GCF_000696425.1 Galeopterus variegatus
GCATTCAGAAAGACGTGTGAATTTTCCTGTGAGGGAATTTAATGTAAATCTTCCAAGTATGGTATAAGCTCATGGGTACCTGCTATTACCAAACAAGTAGAGAGTGAAATCGTCATGTTCACCACCCCCCTGTGCATGTAGAGGCAGAAGCCATTTCCACGCTACTGTAAATACCACACTTCAGGAAGGAGCAGGCAGGGAAAGGGGTTTGCATGCAGCATAAACCATGTGGAACTAGGGCTTGGGAAGGAGCTGTCCCTGCAAGCTTCTCTCATCTTGTCTTCATGCGGTCAGAGGCAGAGCCCCCTGGCCTCCTTCCTGACAATCATCCAGTGCCCTGAGGACAGTGGCTTCCATGCCTTTTCTCCATGTGGGATTAGATAGCCAAAGGACCCTTCAAACTTTTGGCCATGAGATATTTCACCAACTGTTCTCTTATCTCTGCAGCTGGAGTGAGAAAACACAGCAACATAGCAGTAGCGTGTCAGAGGGGGAGCGACGGGAAGAAAGAAGGGAACAGAGTCCTGGTAGTCTGTGCCACGCTCTAGAGCTCATGCCTCAGTCGTGTGTGTGTGTGTAGGACAAATGAGGAACAAGGACTGATTTGTTTTATGAAGAGACCCACCCAGTGGCAGGGAGTTAACCAGGTATGCGGAAGGAGGGAAGGCAGCAAACATTACGAACCCCTCGCATTATGGCAGGCATTCTGCGTGAGACCCCTCCCGCCCACCAGGAAGTCAGCAACGTGGGGGCCTGATCCCCATTTTGCAGATGAGAGTGACGAGACACAGGGTTCCTTGCTCAAGATCCTATGACGCATGGAATCAAACTGTCTTTTTCTACCCTCAAACTTATCACTTAAACATCTGCGATTGATCAGTAAACAATCCTAAATACACAGACACTGTTCCGCTAATATTTTCTCCTGGGTTTATATCTACGCTGTGCAATACCTTCAATATGCTGCTTTGTCCTTCACTCCTTGCTGCTTATAACTGACTGACCATCACAGTATCCAGGCTTAACAAGCACAACCCAAGACAGGTGTAACAATAACAGTAACAGCCAAGCAGCTGGGCAGGAGAACAAAACACTCGCATCTATACACACACATGCACAGCAGTCATAAAATATGACA
>NW_007783346.1:2348-2878 GCF_000696425.1 Galeopterus variegatus
TGTAATAGGATGTCTTGATATACACATGCACAGTGGAATTATACTATAACCAAAAACATTACCATGCCCATCTCCCCATATAGTTACCTTATTGGTTTTTTGGTGTGGTGAGAACACCTGCTATCTGCTCTCCGAGCAAATTTCCAGTACACAATGCTGTGTTACTGACTATAGTCTTCATGCCAAACATTAGATCCCTAGACTTGCTCATCCTCCATAATTGCAACTTTGTACCTTTGACCTACATCTCCCCTGGAGATGTGTGGAGAGGCAAATGGAAAGTTATTGCTTTATGGGCATAGAGTTTTAATTTTCAAGATGGAAAGAATTCTGGGGATAGATAGTGATGATGGTTGTTGTAAAACCACGTGAATGTACATAATGCCACTGCACTGTACACTTTTATGTTAATATGTATTTTACCGCAATTAAATTTTTAAAAGACGTCCTAATACTGAGGCCATGTCCCTGACCAATTAAATCAGGATCCCATATACAGACCGGTTCCCGCTCACTGGCTGAGCGAGGGG
>NW_007783347.1:0-2878 GCF_000696425.1 Galeopterus variegatus
CCTGAGATGGGTGCATACCCCACATTTGGGGACCGCAGGAGATGGGGTATCTGGAGCAGGTAGGCAGGGGCGATAACTGTAGACGATGTGGTCAGAGAGCCACAAGGGACCCAGGTCACATAGGGTTTTGTAGGCCATTATAAGGACTTTGGTATTTACTCCAAGTGATATGAGGACCTCCATAAGGATTTGATCTTTGAGTTAAAGAGGTAGAAACTGGGAGAAAACAAAAAGGATTAGGGAGCATAGTCATCAGTAGCATCCTAAGATTCTGAGAAAGTGAAGGAAACATTTGGGACTTTGATCCTTAGATAATTTTGTGATATATCACTCTTTTCCCCTTCAGGAGATCATGTGATAACCAAACAAGTCACTGTGTGTTAATACCTACACAAACCCAAACAGCCCCCTGCTGGCCTTCAGCACTTCCAGCACACCAGGAATTTTTCATAGACCCAATTGCAGTCTTGCTCCTCATTCACAGCAGGGTGGGAGCTAGGGCAGGTACAGTACTCAGGACTTCCCAGAGAAACAGAGCCAATACGGGGAGAAGTGTGTGCGTGCGCACGCATGCGTGTGTGTGTGTACATACCCTTTTTCTGGGTCTCCATCTTGCATACAGCAGATCATGGGGCTTCTCAGCCTCTGTAGTCATGTGAGAATTTATAATAAATCTCTTCCTAGAGATTTGGATTATGGAGGCCGAGAAGTCCCACCATCTGCCTTCTGCAAGCTGGAGACCCAGGAGAGCCGGCGGTGAGGCTGGAAAGCCTGAGAGCTGGAGAGTCAGTGATGTAGATTCCAGGCTGAGCCTGAAGGCCTAAGAACCAGGAGCATCAAGGACAGGAGAAGATCCATTGTCCAGCTCAGGTGGCTGGGCAGAGAGCAAACTCACCCTTCCTCTGCCTATTCGTTCTACTCAGGCCCTCAACGGATGGGACGATGGCCATCCACACCAGGAAGGCCACCACATCAGGTATTGATCCCTCCCAGAAACACCCTCACAGACACAGCCAGACTAGTGTTTTACCAGCTGTCTCAGCATTCCATGGCCCAGTCGGGTTGACCCATACAAGTAACCATCTTAACAGGGTTCTATTTCTTTCCATTTTGTTTCTTTCCCCAAGAGGAGCAACCATGCAGGGTGGTCCCAATGAACGTCTCTGACAGCAGACTCTGGTCAGCACCTCACAGTGCATGTCACTGGCTTCTCCCTCAGCTTCCCATGAGGACCCTGCTATCCAGCCATCCCTACCACACTGGGAGTGGGACAGAGCCAATACGGGGAGAAGTGTGTGCGTGCGCACGCATGCGTGTGTGTGTGTACATACCCTTTTTCTGGGTCTCCATCTTGCATACAGCAGATCATGGGGCTTCTCAGCCTCTGTAGTCATGTGAGAATTTATAATAAATCTCTTCCTAGAGATTTGGATTATGGAGGCCGAGAAGTCTCACCATCTGCCTTCTGCAAGCTGGAGATCCAGGAGAGCCGGCGGTGAGGCTGGAAAGCCTGAGAGCTGGAGAGTCAGTGATGCAGATTCCAGGCTGAGCCTGAAGGCCTAAGAACCAGGAGCATCAAGGACAGGAGAAGATCCATTGTCCAGCTCAGGTGGCTGGGCAGAGAGCAAACTCACCCTTCCTCTGCCTATTCGTTCCACTCAGGCCCTCAACCGATGGGACGATGGCCATCCACACCAGGAAGGCCACCTGCTCTACTCAGTCTACCACGTCCAGTGTTGATCCCTCCCAGAAACACCCTCACAGACACAGCCAGACTAGTGTTTTACCAGCTGTCTCAGTATTCCATGGCCCAGTCAGGTTGACCCATACAAGTAACCATCTTAACAGGGTTCTATTTCTTTCCATTTTGTTTCTTACCCCAAGGGGAGCAACCATGCAGGGTGGTCCCAATGAACGTCTCTGACAGCAGACTCTGGTCAGCACCTCACAGTGCATGTCACTGGCTTCTCCCTCAGCTTCCCATGAGGACCCTGCTATCCAGCCATCCCTACCACACTGGGAGTGGGTGTAGAAAAGCCCAGTGTCTTCCCCTCCTTGAGAGTCTTCCCAGGGCATCTCCCAGGTCAGGATGGAGGTGTCCACATTGACTTGCTCTTGGATGGGGGCCCGGACCTGCGGCTGGCTAGGAGTCATCTTCTCCTGCAGGGTTTTAGTCATCTGTTCAAGACAAATCAAGCCCTCAGGGAGATGCGTGGGCAAGGATAGGGGGTTGGAATGGCCTGGCTCTGATCCTCTCGACCTGGGTCTGTCTACCTCCAGGAATGCATCCTCATTGGCTCTCCTCCCCACATCTGACTGCCATTCAAGGAACCCAATGCTGGAGTCACTGGACTTCCTATCACATGTCCCCACCCACCCCTCAACTCGGCCATGTGTAACTGTGGGGGGGGAGGGGTGACCGTTGTCATGAGGCACTCTGTTTTATTTATTTATTTATTTTTTGTCTTTTTCTGTGTCCGGCAACGGATCGCAACCCTCAGTGTTGCCCCCACACCGGACCGGGACCGGCAACGGGACCGCAACCCTCGGCGCTGCCCCCGCGCCTCGCTCAGCCAGTGAGCGGGAACCGGTCTGTATGTGGGATCCGAACCCTCGGCGGGAGCGCCGCCGCGCTTCCCAAGCGGTGCACTAGCACAGTGTGCCACCGGGCCGGCCCCGAGGCACTCTGTTTTGACATGCGATCACCTCTGTGTATGTGAGGCCACATTCAGGGGACTGGTATTACCTGCAGATTGGGCCGTGTCAGTGTGTGAGTTCAGGAACACCTGGGTACCTGGTCAAGAGCATGTTCTAGATGTCACTGCTTTATACCCCTGTGTTCTTGTGGTGGGATATTGACAAATGGCAAAAGATAAAG
>NW_007783348.1:0-879 GCF_000696425.1 Galeopterus variegatus
CACACCTTACCACATGTTACTAAAGGCCTATTTGTCAAAGTTCCTTTTATCCGATATATCATGTCTGGCTATCAAAAAAATTACAAGGCACATTAAAAGGCAAAAAAACACAATCTGAATACAGAGCAAGCATCAGAACCAGACCCAGCTATGGCAAGGGTTTTGGAATTATCAGACTGGGAATTTAAAACTATAATTAGGGCCGGCCCGGTGGCGCACTGCTACAGTGCGCCGCTTGGGAGCACGGCGGCACTCCCGCCGAGGGTTCGGATCCCACATACAGACCGGTTCCCGCTCACTGGCTGAGCGAGGTGCGGGAGCAACACCGAGGGTTGCAATCCCGTTGCCGGTCATGAAAAAAGACAAAAAGGAAAAACAAAGAAACAAATAAACAACAAAAAAACCCTATAATTAATAGGCTAAGGGATCTAATGCATAAAGTACAAAGCATACAATAACAGATGGGCAATGTAAGCAGAGAGATGAAATTTAGAAGAAAGAATAAAAAAGGAATGCTAGAGATCAAAACCACTGTAACAAAGCTGAAGAATGCCTTTGATGGGCTCATTAGTAGGGTGAATACAGCTGAGGAAAGAATCTCTGCACTTGGGAGTATCTCAGCAGAAACATCAAAACTGAAATGCAAAGAGAAAAAAGACAGGGGGAAGAAAAAAAAAGGAACAGAATATCCAAGAACTGTGGGGCAGCTACAAAAGTTATAACACACGGGTAAGGGGAATATCAGAAAGAGAAGACAGAAAGAAAGAAACAGAAGAAATATTTGAAACAATAATGACTGAGAATTTCCTGAAATTAATATGAGACACCAAATGATAGATCCAGTAAGCTCAGAGAACAGCAAGTATAATAAATGTCAAA
>NW_007783348.1:2339-2878 GCF_000696425.1 Galeopterus variegatus
ACACACACACACACACACACACACAAATGGGCTATCAAGCCATGGAAAGACATGGAAGAAACATAAATGTGTATTACCAAGTAAAAGAAGCCAATCTGGAAAACAAAACAAAAAACTGTATATTGTATGATCTGTATGATTCCAACTATATGACTCTCTGGAAAAAGCAAAACTATGCAGACAGTAGAAGGACAAGTGCTTGCTAAGGGCTGGGGGGTGGGAGGGTGAATAGTTGGAGCACAGAGGACTTTCAGGGCACTGAGCTATTCTTCATGATACTGTAAAGGTGGATAAATTGTCATACATTTGTCAAAACACACTGAATATACAACACAAAGAGTGAACCCTCATGTAAACTACGGACTTTGAGTGATTATCACATGTCAATGTAGGGTCATCGATTGTAACAAACGTACCACTCTGGTGGCGGATGGTGACAGTGCGGGAGGCTGTGTATTTACGGCGGCAAGGGCTATATATGATGTCTCTGTACCTTTTACTTAATTTCGCTGTGAACCTAAAACTGCTCTAAAAAAAAA
>NW_007783349.1:0-538 GCF_000696425.1 Galeopterus variegatus
ATTAGCAGGTCACTTTTTTTTTCTAGCTGACTTCGCCAAAGGGAAATATCACTTATGATCTGCTACTAGGTGACGGGTATAAAATTGAAACAGATATCAGATAGGAGTTCCTTTAGCAGCAAATAGCGGAATACCCAGTTGCCAGTGAACTGAATGACAAATTTGTTTAATTATGTAAAGGTAAACAGTGCAGGCTGGTGTGAGGCACAATAATGTTTCCAAGAACCCCAACTCACTGGGCACTTAGCTCAGCTGGTTAGAACATGGTGCTGGTAGCACCAAGGTCCAGAGTTCAAGCCCTGTACCAGCCGGCCACCAAAAAACAAACAGAAAACCCCAACTCTTGCATATCTCTACCCTGTCATTTTCAATCTGTTAGCTTTCTCAGTCCTCATGCTTTTTGCCTCCTGGTCACTCTGTCAAGCAGCATTCATGGCAGGTAATCAGCAGTCCCAGCGTCATGTATCCTTATGATCTGGAAAGCAAAAGTTTTCCTATAAGTGCCCCAAGCAGACTTCCTCTGATGTCTCATTGGCCA
>NW_007783349.1:1692-2878 GCF_000696425.1 Galeopterus variegatus
GATCAAAATTCAAGGAAAAAAAGGAAATGCATGGATAAATTCTTCCAAACACTTACAGAACAAAGATCCCCAAAGTTCCACAAACTCTTTCAAAGAATAACAAAAGAGGGAGAGCTTCACAAAATATTTTATGAAACAAGTATAACTTTGATACCAAACTGGATGAGTACACTATTGTTTTTATTATTTATTTTTAAAAAATTTTTATTTATATTTATTCTTGTGGGGTACAGTGTGTTGTTTCAATACTTGCATACACTGCACAATGATTCACTTAGAGTAGATAGCATAGTTTTTTACCCGTGAGTTCACCACTTCTCCGACCCCCAGCCCCCTTCCCTCCCAGCCTCTAGTAACCATTATTCTACTCTACTTCTACAAGAACCACTTGTTTTCTTAACATTCCACACTTGAGTGAGATCATGCAGTATTTGTCTTTCTTTGCCTGACTTACTTCACTTAACATGATGGTTTCCAGTTCCATCCATGTTGCTGCAAATGATAGGTTATCATTTCTTTTTATAGCTGAATAGTATTCCATGTGTCTATATACCACAGTTTTTTATCCATTCATCTGTTGATGGGCATTTAGGTTGATTCCATGTCTTGGCTGTTGTGAACAGTGCTGTGATGAACATGGGAGTGCAGGTATCTATTTGATATATTTTCATTTCCTTTGGGTATATACCTAGTGTTGGGATACCTGGGTCATAAGGCAGATCTATTTTTAGTTCTCTGAGGAACCTCCAAACTGTTTTCCACAGTTAGTTGCACCAATTTACATTCCCACCAACAATGTATAAGAGGATTCCCTTTTCCGTATGTCCTTGTCAGCATTTGTTATTTTCTGTCTGATAATAGCCATTCTAACTGGGGTGAGATGATACCTCATTGTGGTTTTCATTTGCATTTCCCTGATGATTAGTGATGTTGAGCATTTTTTCATGCAATTGAGAAATATCTATTCAGGTCCTTTGCCCATTAATTTGTTCTTTAGTGGTGTTAGACCTTTACAGGATAATATCAGAGCTTTGTCTTTGATCTCTGTTTTTTTTGTTTTGTTTTGTTTTTTTCAGTCCTGTTTGTATTATTATCTACCACCACCACTTAAATTCTGCACTGGAACTAATTTGTCTGCTGCTTTGCTGTGTATTCTCTGGTGAAGGCTTTTCGTGCAGCTCAGATT